>NC_050466.1:86129387-86429387 GCF_903995425.1 Onychomys torridus | reverse complement strand
ATACCTAATACCTCTGACCTCTGTGGCACTTGAATTCATTTGCAAATACCCACACACATACACATAAATAAAATAGATCTTTAAACTGGATGGTCGTGTTATGTGCCTTTAATCCCGGCACTTGGGAGGCAGAGGCAGGCAGATCTCTGTGAGGTTGAGGCCAGCCTGGACAGCCAGAACTGTTACACAGAGAAACTCTGTCTCAAAATCAAAGAAAAGAAAAAGATAGACAACTACACATTTTCTTCTGATGTTCAAAGTATGAGATTCTGTTGTCAATTATGTCAAGAGAACAAGAGCAATCAAAACTCCTTTGTTGAACTTGATGTGGGTTCAAACCTCAGAATATGTTTAAATTTCATTACTAGTACTCTTCACTTCCAGTATCTCCCCTAGTCACCAACACGGTATTCTTTCAGGTCAATATTAGAAGAAATACCAACAGTGATACTCAAAGTTACATGAAAACTAGTTAAAGGTTCCCATTCAGAGGAATAAATTTAAATTCTAAGTACTCCAGCAAAATTTTCAAGGTACCTATTTGAGCCAATCTTGCCATTCAAATCATTCTTCCTTATTCTTGTAAAGTATGACCAAATTTTTCAAGCAAACTCATCATATCTATTTTAGATGGGAAATTGAGCAGCAAATAGCCATTGTAGACACAAGAAACATAAAAGAAAAGTATAAGAAAGTAATTTCTAGACATGTCTGGAGTTTCAATAGTGCTTGGAGGTGAAACAAATATTACCTAGAAAACTTATATTCAACATTAGTAGCAATAGCCATGATTGGGGTTTCTGTTCATAGAATAAAGAAAAGCAAATGACATTACATAAAAATATGTCATTTATGGTCCAGCATTGGCAAGTACTACATGGAAAATTATGTAACAGATGTGGATTAATTTGTCCATTCTTTGAAATTAATAATTAAATGAATAATATTCACTACAAAACTCTCACAACCAAGAATCTACAGTGTATCAACTAGATAATAGAAGTCCATCAATAAAATAACTTGCTCAAGAGCACACAGATATCAAGTCTTAAGGCCTAAATGCAAGCTTGATAGATGTTGTGATACCTAATATTTGGTGCCAAATAGACTGGATCTCAAATCAGTGAAGGACTTTCCTGATCAAACTGTTTCAAACATCTGGAGACCTACCCTAAATGTGGACAGCACACAGCATCTTTTTGTAGCAGCTCAGAAAAGGAGGTCACTGAAGAAAAGCTTTTGCTTTTTGTCTGCTTGCCTTCATCTTTGTTGGAAAGTTCATTCATTTCTGGGGCATTCCTTAGCAAACAAGAAAATAAGATTCTTTAGGCTTCCAATATAGATTGAACACCAGCAGCTCTCCATGAATCTTCTAATCCTTAAGTTCCAGATTGTGACTACTGAGATATTCAAACTCATAGTCCGAGGAACCACTAGACACTCAGCCTTTCCAATGTGACACATATACTAAAGACATCTTCTTTTTTCATTCCATTACTGGTAAAATTCTAAATCATAAAATAAGGTATAGTAAGTCAGTGTTAATAATATCATCCAGTACATTGCTTGTTTTGTTTTATAATGTTTTCATAAAGAACTTCCATTTGTAAAATTCGACATTAAAAATAATTGCTTCTCAGTTTTAAATAAACCAAAAGAATGTTTAGAATCCTGACTTGCAAGCCTCCTGTTTCCCTGAACAAAACCACCATGAACACTGTATTTACATCATTTATTCTCACTACTCCAACAACCACAACCCCATCTCAAATTCATTGTCTCTTGTGCTGCTGCATAGGTTTTATTAACTTGTAATAAACTAGACTCACTTAGAAAGAAGTATCCTAAATTAAGAATATGTCCCCATTAGATTATCATATAGAAAATTTAAAGGGGATTTTCTTCATATAGGAGGGTCAAGAAAATTACTGATGGTTCCACCTGAAAGGTGGTTTAGAGTTGTATATGAAAGCAGGCTGAGCATGCCATGGAAGCAAGCCACTAAGCAACTTTCCTCCATGGCCTCTTATTCATTTTCTGCATTGGAAATACTTTCCTACTTGAATTCATGCCTTGGCTTCCCTCAATTATGGATAGTAATAAGGACATGTAAGCCAAATTTATCCTTTCTGCCCAGTGTTGTTTTTGGCCATGATGTTTTATCACAGCAATAGAAAGTGAACTAACACGTCTCTTCTGTGATTATTAATCGTGACATATACACTGTGGTGGTTTGAAAGAAAATGGGAGTGGAACTATTAGGAAGTATGGCTTTGTTGGAGTAGCTGTGGTCTTGTTGGAGGAAGTATATTACTAAGGAGGCAGGCTTTGAGGTATCATATATGCTCAAGCCATACCAAGTGAGACAGATCATTTCTTGTTGCCGTCTCATCAGGATGTAGCCAGCACCATGTCTGCCTGCACACCACCATGCATACTCCCAGGCACCATGATCCTCACTGTGATGATAATGCACTAAACCTCTAAAACTGTGATCCACCCCATTAAATGTTTTCCTTTATAAGAATTGCCATGGTCATGGTATCTCTTCAAAACAATAGAAACCCTAACTAGACACACACACACACACACACACACACACACACACACACACACACACACACACATGAACTCATTTAGTTTTGTTTGCTGTATATATGTTTCAAGAATAGGAGACTTACTAGGGGTCTTATTCCTTGAGAAAAGTGATTTTCCTTTTATTGGCAGTCATTAATTGCCTGTCACCCTTCATGTAGGGGTGAGTACTTGTGAAATTTTAGTCATACGTTTTAGCATATAAACTGGTGCTGTCATTGTACATGTCTTATTTAGGCAACTACAGTGTTGAGATTTCATTGGTGCAGCTTCTCTGTCATATCCAGAAGACATCATGTCACAGACAATGTGCTGGTCCTCTGGTTCTTACATTCTTTCTTCTTCCTCTTTTGCAATATTCTCTGAGCTATAGACATGGAAATTGTGTTGTATGTGTAACAATTGGAATTGATTACCCCATAATTAGTTGTTCTCTATATTTTGATCAGTTGTGAATTTCTGCAATTTTTCCCATCTGCTGCAAAAGTAAGTTTTGGCGATGAATGTATTAGTTATTTTCTAGACTGTATTACAACACCACAACTAAGGTAATTTATAGAAGAAAGAATTTGTCTGGGCTTGTAGTTCCAGAGGCAGGAGTCCATGGTGCCAAAGAGTAAGCACAGTAGCTGAAGCTGGCAACTGAGAGTTTACATCTTAAACTGCAAGCAAGAAGCAGAGAGAGAAAAACCTAGCCTCAGTGACATACTTCCTGTAACAAGAAATTCCTAAATGTCCCAAACAGTGCCACCAACTCACAATCAATTCATAAAATTAGGAAAGAATTTCATTCAAAACTACTGCTCTCCACTCTCTGAATTCCATAGTCTTGTGGCCATCATGCAAAATGGATTTAGTCAAGTTCCAAAAGTCCCCATGTTTTTTCTCAGTCTCAGCACTGTTTGAAGTCTACATTCTCTTTGAAGATTCAAGGCAATTTTTTAATTGTAACCCCATGTAAAACAAAATAAAAAAGTAGATTACATTCTTCCAGTATACAATGGCACAGAACATACATTACCATTACAAAAGGGAGAAATGGAAACTTTGTGAGGAAATACTGGACCAAAATGAGACCAAAACCCATCAAAGCAAATACCAAATCTTATAACTGCATGTCTGATATCATGGGGCTTAAATAACTGCCTTTTCAGGTTTGCTGCCTACAATACACATATCTTTCTTGGGTTGTTTCTAATCTCTGTGTCCATCTCTCCTTAGTAGATATCTCATAACTCTGTCATCTCTAACTCAACATAGACTTTACTTTCATAGATTCACATACTAGCTTCTCCCCCATTCAGAGCCTTTATGCAGAGACTTCCCTGCCAGAGGTCACCTGGGATGAGGGGCTCCCTTAAAGCAAGAAGGAATACCAAGACCTGTTGTCTTTTATGACTCTAAAATCCATACCATGTAGACAATTCTGTCATTTTTTGCTCCAAGCTTGGGTTGGAACTTGCACCATGTGATCCACATTAGCACCAGCTTTTCATTGCAGTTGCTTTCTGCCTTCTCTACAAAGTTGTGAGGTTAACTGGGTATAGTCTTGACCTGAAGGCGCACTTCCTTTAATAGAAGTGCAGATATGACCTCTCTTTAATGGTACTATTATTAACAATTTCAACCTCTCATCCAAGACAGATATTGGCTGTAAAATTAAGAATTTTAATGTTGTTTTCTTTTCCAAACTGTAAATTTTATATTTATTCTGCTCCACTTGCTCTTTTTCATTGTAGTCTTCCAAAGGAATAATGATTAGTAATAATATGACAGAATCAGTGTAAGGATGTTTTGAAATCTCTGCAAAAGTAATTAATAACCTACTTTTAAATTTTATCCTTAGGCAAGTCCTTAGGATATAGACAGAAGGCAGTCACATTTTTGCCAAAATATCACAGGAACACTTTTTAGATAAGTTGCTAATATTGCTTCATTTTAAAACCTCTTAAGCTGGACCTTCTTGGTCTATATAGATCTCACCAATACTGTCTTCCAGCTTCCTACTAGGATGGTCCATTAACCCCCTCTTACAGTGTTCAACCACTTCTAGAGTTCAAAGTTTCAAAGTCTTTCACATTACTTCTAAAATTAGCATGATCAGATCTGACACAATAGCCTATTCTCTTGTTCTAACTTATGTATCCATTATTTTTCTATTGCTGTGATAAAACATTGCGAGGAAGGTGTAGCTGGGGTTATCTCCTGGTCCTGCCTGGCCCATGGTCAGGACAAATCTCTCTCACTCACCAATTCTGCAGCTTCTCGGACCCAAATAAATACACAGATGCTTGCATTATTTATACACTGTATGTCCATGTGGATCAGGACTCTTGCTGTCTAGTCCTTATATCTTAAATTAACCCATTTCTATTAATCTATAAGTTGCCACGTGGCTTGTGGCTTATTGGTACTTTACATCTTGGTCCTCATGGCAGCAGCTGGCAGCATCTCTTGACTCAGCCTTCCACTTCCTAGAATTCTCCTCTCTCCTTATCCCACATACACTATGCTTCCTGCCTGGAACTGGCAAATCAGTGTTTTATTTATCAGTCAATCAGAACAACACATTCAAAGCATCATCAGCAGGAAAGAAACACAGAAGAAAAACTTTGGACTTAGGGCTTCAGATATAAAAAACATGCAAAAAGCTTATCTACTAATATCTAGTCAGCATTATGACAAAAATTCTGGGATAGTTCAACAGATGCAAATCAATAAACGTAGTACACAACATAAGAACAGAAACCACATCATCTTCTCATTAGATGCAGAAAAGGCCTTTAACAAATCCACCATACCATTATAACAAAATTACTCTAAAACCTGTAAATACAGGGGACATAGCTCAACATAATAAAGGCAAAATTCAACAAGCCCACGGCCAATATCACACTAAATAGAAAATAAACTTGAAGCATGTCTACTGAAATCAGTAACAAGGCAAGAATTTCCACTCTTCCCAGTCTGGTTCAATATAATGTTTAATATCTCAAGTAGAACTTGTCTTATAGCAGCCTACATTGAGTACCCAAGGGAGGCCTTACTCTCTATAAGGTGGGATAGGGGTAGGTAGGGGAGAAGAGAATGGAGGGGGAACAGGTTGGTATGTAAAAAGAAAGAAAATCATTTCTGAATAAAAATTATAAAAATAAATAAAGAAAGAATGTTTGTTATTAGACAAGATAAGGAGATAAAAGGAATTCAAAAAGGAAAGGCAGGAGTCAAGGCATCTCTTTTTACAGATGACATGTTCATGGCAGTCTCTAAAGACTCCATCAGAAAACCTCAATAACTGATAAATATTTTGATATTCACCAAAGTAACAGGATACAAATTTAATACACAAAGATCCATATCCCTCCTTTATATAAAAATAACAACCATACACAGAAAGAAACCAGGAGAACAAGCCCACTAACAATATCTTGAAAAAAAATTCTGGAGTAACTCTAACCAAGGAAGTAAAAGAAATGAAAAAAAATCAAAACCTTATATCACTGGAAAGAAGATTAAAGAAGAAAACAGAAAATAGAAAAATTTCCTAACTCATCAAAAAGCAGAATTAATTTTGAGCAAATTGACATCTTACCAAAAATATCTACAGACTCAATGCAATCCACAGATGCTGTGGATGATTGATTGATAAATAAAACACTGATTGGTCAGTAGCCAGACTGGAAGTATAGGCAGGATTAGCAGAAAAGAGAGAAAAGAGAGGCAGAGAGGAGGAGACCCCAGCCTGCCGTCCAGGGAGCATGATGTAAAGGCAGCAGGTAAAGCTACAGAACACGTGGCGACATATAGATTAACAGAGATGGGATGAATATAAGAATAAGAGATAAATAATGGTAGGCCTGAGCTAATGGCCAAGCAGTTTAAATAATATAAATGTCTGTATGTTTATTTTATAAGTGGACTACAGGACTGCCGGCGCTTGGCGAGACCTGGAGAGAAAAACTCTAGCTACACACATAAAAATGCCAAGGCAATTCTTCATGAAAATTGAAAAACCATGCCAAGTGGTAGTGACATATGCCTTTAATCTCAGCACTAGGGAGGGAAGGCAGGTGAGTCTCTGATTTTGAGACCAGCCTGGTCTAAAGAGTAAGTTTCTGGAGAGCTACACATAGAAACTGTGTCTTGAAAAAACAAATAAAATAATTGAAAAAGCAAATTTAAAATTCGTATGGAAACACAAAATACCCAGGACAGCCAAAACAATCCTGAACAGTAAAAATACAGATCTCACTACTAATGTTTTCAAGTTATAAGATACTGAAACAGGCACATGGATTAATGGAATATAAGTGAAGTCTCACATATAAGTGCAAGTTTCCACAACCACTTGAGTCTTACAGAGGCACATAAAAATGAACATTGGATAAAGGAAAATATATACAACAAACATTGTTGATCACACTGTATAGCTACATGTAAAATTAAAAAACTGGGAAAAAAAACCCAACTCTGAATGTTATCAAGGACCTCAATACATATTATGATACCTTAAAATTGTTAGAAGAGAAACAGCAAATACACTTAAACATATAGGTACAGGAAAGTACTTTCTGAAGAGAAACCTGGTAGCATATGCCTTAATACCAATAATTAATAAATGGGACCTTGTGAATTAAAAGATTCTGTGAAGACAGTATCACTTGAGTAAAGAGGCAACAGACAGAATTGGGAAAAACATTAACCAGCTACACATCTGGCAGAGGGCTAATGACTAGACTATTCAAAGAATGTAAAGAGTAAACACTAAGACAGCAATTGTCCAATTAAAATCTGTACCATGGGTAGTAGGAAGGCAGCTTCATGAGTCTGTGCTTTATGTATGATCTCTATTCTAAGAGCATGCTTTGTCTGGTACTTTGAGCTTCCCTAATCTTTTTCTAAATCTCCCTTCCCTGCCATGTGGCTGTCTGCCACCATGTGGCTGACCTCCATGTGGGATTGACTCAAACAGCATGGCTTTCCTTCCACTTTTCTCCATTATTCTCCTCTGGCCAGCTGCTGAGATTTACAGCTTGTCTGCTCTGCTGTGTTGCTCTCTCAAACTCTCATAAATTTTTTTAAGTACTTAAAAAAAATAGGAGGAAGAGCATGAAGCTAATCAGAGAGTTCCCAAAAGAAGAAATACAAATAACTATGAAATTATTTTTTCTTTTTTTTATTATTATATTTGTGATTTAATTTTACACATCAGCCATGGGTTCCCCTGTTCTCCCCCTCCTAACCCCACCCCCACCTTCCCCCCATCCCCTCCCCTCCATTTCCATCTCCTCCAGGGAAAGACTCCCCTGGGGATTCATTTAAACATGGTGGATTCAGTACAAGCAGGTCCAGCCCCCTCCTTCCAGGCTGAGCAAAGTGTCCCTGTGTAAGCCCAAGGTTCCAAACAGCCAGCTCATGCACTAAGGACAGGTCCTGGTCCCACAGCCTGTTTGCCTCCCAAGCACTTCAAGCTATTCAATTGTCTCACTTATCCAGAGGGCCTGATCCAGCTGGGGCCTCCACAGCCTTTGGTTCATAGTTCATGTGCTTCCATTCATTTGGCTATTTGTCCCTGTGGTTTTTCCAGTCTTGGTCTCAACAATTCATGCTCCTACAGTCCACCCTCTTTCTCGAAAATTGGACACCTGGAACTCCATCTGGGACCTGGCTGAGGATCTCTGCATCCACTTCCATCAGTTATTGGATGAGAGTTCCATCACGACGGTTAGGGTGTTTAGCCATCTGATCCCAAGACTAGGTCAGATCAGGCTTTCCCTAAATCATTGACAGCAGTCTACAGAGGATGTATCATTGTGGATTTCTGGGGACCTCTCAAGCACTCTGCCCATTCCTGTTCTGATGTGGTCTTCATTTATCATGGTCTGTTATTCCTTGTTCTCCCTTTCCGTTCTTGATCCAGCTGGGATCTCCTGCTCCCCTAAGCTTTCTTTCACTCATAACTTGCCCTTCACTACTCTCACTGTCATCCAGGTTGTTCATGTAGATCTCATCCATTTCTCTGTCATTGGGTGATCCCTGTGTCTTTCCTAGGGTCCCATTTTCTAGGTAGCCTCCTTGGAGTTGTGTGGCAGTCTAGTCATCTTTGTTTTACATCTATTTTCCACCTATGAGTGAGTACATACCATGTTTGTACTTGTGAGTCTGGGTTACCTCACTCAGGATGATTTTTTCTAGATCCATCCATTTGCCTGCAAACCTCATGATGTCATTGTTTTTCTCTGCTGAGTAGTACTCCAGTGTGTATATGTACCATATTTTCTTTATCCATTCTTCACTTGAAGGGCATCTAGGTTGTTTCCAGGTTCTGGCTATTACAAACAAAGGTGATATGAACATACCTGAGCAAATGCCCTTGTGGTATGATTGAGCATACCTTGGGTATAAGCCCAAGAGTGCTACAGCTGGGTCTTGGGGGAGATGGATTCCCGATTTTCTAAGGAAGCACCATATTGATTTCCAAAGTGGCTGTACAAGCTTGCATTCCCACCAGCAGTGGAGGAGAGTTACCTTTGCTCCACATCCTCTCCAGCATAAGCTGTCTTCTGTGTTTTTGATGTTAGCCATTCTGACAGGTATAAGGTGGTATCTCAGAGTCGTTTTGATTTGCATTTCCCAATAATTAGGGATGTTGACCAATTCCTTAAATGTCTTTCAGACATTTGAGCTTCCTCTGTTGAGAATTCTCTGTTTAGTTCTATAGCCCATTTCTTAATTGGACTGTTGGGCATTTTGATGTCTAATTTCTTGAGTTCTTTACATATTCTGGATATCAGCCCTCTGTCAGATGTGGGGTTGGTCAAGACCTTTTCCCATTGTGTAGGCTGTTGCTTTGTCTTGTTGACCATGTCCTTTGCTCTACAAAAGCTTCTCAGTTTCAACAGGTCCCATTGATTGTTTCTCTCAGTGTCTGTGCTACTGGTGTTATATTTAGAAAGTGCTCTCCTATGCCAATGTGTTCAAGACTACTTCCTACTTTCTTTTCTATCAGGTTCAGAGTAACTGGATTTATGTTGAGGTCTTTGATCCACTTGGACTTAAGTTTTGTGCATGGTGACAGATATGGATCTATTTGCAGCCTTCTACACATTGACATCCAGTTATGCCAGCACCATTTGTTGAAGATGCTTTCTTTGTTCCCTTGTATATTTTTGGCTTCTTTGTCAAAATGTATATGTTCATAGGTGTGCGGGTTAATATCAGGGTCTTCAATTCGATTCCATTGGTCCACATGTCAGTTTTTATGCCAGTACCAAGCTGTTTTTATTATGGTAGCTCTATAGTAGAGCTTGAGGTCGGGGATTGTGATGCCTCCAGAGGTTGTTTTATTGTACAGGATTCTTTTGACTATCCTGGGTTTTTTTGTTTTCCCATATGAAGTTGAGTATTATTCTTTCCAGATCTGTGAAGAATTGTGTTGGTAATTTGATGGGGATTGCATTGAATCTGTAGATTGCTTTTGGTAAGATCGCCATTTTTACTATGTTAATCCTGCCTATCCATGAGCATGGGAGATCTTTCCATTTTCTGACATCTTCTTCAATTTCTTTTTTCAGGGACTTACAGTTCTTGTCATATGGGTCCTTCACATGCTTAGTTAGAGTAACCCCAAGGTATTTTATATCATTTGTGGCTATTGTAAAGAGTGATGTATCTATGATTTCCTTCTCAGCCTGTTTGTCTACTGTATATAGGAGGGCTACTGATTTTTTTGAGTTGATCTTGTATCCTGCTATGTTGCTGAAGGTTTTTATTAGCTGTATCATTTCCTTGGTTGAATTTTTGGGGTCACTCATGTATACTATCATGTCATCTGCAAGTAGGGAAAGCTTGACTTCTTCCTTTCCAATTTTTATCCCCTTAATCTCCTTATGTTGTCTTATAGCTCTGACTAGAACTTCAAGTCCTATATTGAAAAAGTATGGGGAGAGGGTACAGCCTTGCCTTGTTCCTGATTTTAGTGGTATTGCTTTGTGTTTCTCTCCATTTAATTTGATTTTGGCTGCTGGCTTGCTTTATTATATTTAGGTATGTTCCCTGTATTCCTGATCGCTCCAAGACCTTTTTCATGAAGGGGTGTTGGATTTTGTCAAATGCCTTTTCTGCATCTAGTGAGATGATCATGTGTTTTTTTTTTTCCTTTGAGATTGTTTATATGGTGTATTACATTGACGGACTTTTATTTGTTGAACCACCCTTGCATCCCTTGGATGGAGCCTACTTCATCATGGTGGATAATTGTTTTGATGTGTTCTTGGCGTCTGTTTGCCAGTATTTTATTTAGTATTTTTGCATCAATGTTCATGAGAGAGATCGGTCTGTAGTTTTCTTTCTTTGTTGCAATTTTTTTTGGTTTAGGAATCAGTGGAATTTTAGCCTCATAGAAGGAATTTGGTAATATTCCTTCTGCTTCTATTGTGTGGAACAATTTAAAGAGTATTGGTATTTAGTCTTCTTTGAAGGTCTGGTAGAGAATTCTGCACTTAAACCATCTGGTCCTGGGCTTTTTTTGGTTGGGAGACTTTTAATGACTGTTTCTCTTTCCTTAGGGATTATTGGACTATTTAAATGGTTTATCTGGTCTAGATTTAACATAGGTATGTGGTACCTATCCAGAAAATTATCCATTTATTTTAGATTTTCCAGTTTTGTGGAGTAGAGGTTTTTGAAGTTTGACCTGATGATTCTCTGGATTTCCTCATTGTCTGTTGTTATGTCCCCCTTTTCATTTCTGATTTTGTTAATTTGGATGCTCTCCCTCTGTCTTTGGTTAGTTTGGATAAGGGCTTGTCTATCTTGTTGATCTTCTCAAAGAACCAACTCTTTGTTTCACTAATCCTTTGTATTGTTCTCTTTATTTCCATTTTATTGATTTCAGCTCTCAATTTGATAATTTCCTGGCATCTGTTCCCCCTGGGAGACTTTGCTTCTTCCTGTTCAAGGGCTTTCAGGTGTGCTGTCAAGTCACTAGTGTGAGATTTCTCCAGCTTCTTTATGTGGGCATTCAGTGCTATGAATTTCCCTCTTAGCACTGCTTTCATAGTATCCCATAAATTTGGGTATGTGGTGTATTCATTTTCATTGATCTCTAGGAAGTCTTTAATTTCTTTATTTCTTCCTTAACCCATTGGTGATAGAGTTGAGCATTATTCAGTTTCCATGAGATTGTAGGATATCTTTAGTTTTTTTTTTGTTGTTGTTGTTGTTGAAATCTAACTTTAAACCATGGTGGTTCAATAGAACACAAGAGGTTATTCCAATTGTTTTGTATGTGTTGAGATTTGCTTTGTGGCCAAGTATGTGGTCGATTTTAGAGAAGGTTCCTTGGGGTGCTGAGAAGAAGGTATATTCTTTTTTGTTCGGGTGGAATGTTCTCTATATATCATTTAAGTCCATTTGAGCCATAACATCAGTTAAGTCCATTATGTCTCTGTTAAGTTTCAATTTGGCCGATCTGTCCAGAGTTGAAAGTGGAGTGTTGAAGTCTCCCACTGTCAATGTGTGGTGTTTTATATGTGATTTAATCTTTAGTAATGTTTCTTTTACATATGTCGGTGCCCTTGTGTTTGGGGCATAAATGTTCAGAATTGAAACTTCATCTTGGTGGATCTTTCCTGCAATGAGTATTTAATGTCCTTCATCATCTCTTTTGATTGATTTTAGTTTGAAGTCTATTTTGCTGGATATTAGGATGGCTACACCAGATTGCTTCTTAAGGCCATTTGATTGGAAAGTCTTTTCCCAGCCTTTTATTCTTAGGAGGTGTCTGTCTTCGAATTCGAGTTATGTTTCTTGTATGGGTCCTGTTTTCATATTCATTCTGTTAGTCTGTGTCTTTTTATAGGTGAATTAATTCCATTGATATTAAGGGATATTAATGACCAGTGATTGTTCGTTGCTGTTATTATTTTTATTTTTGGTGGTAGTGTGTGTGTACTTCTCTTCTTTGGGGTTTACTGCTGTGGTGTTATCTATTGCCTGTGTTTTCATGGGTATATCTGCCTTCCTTAGGTTGGAATTTTCCTTTTATTGCTTTCTGTAGGGCTGGATTTGTGGATAAGTATTATTTAAATCTGGTTTTGTCTTGGGAGGTCTTGTTCACTCCATCTATGATGATTGAAAGTTTTGCTGGGTATATTAGTCTAGGCTGGCATCCATGGTCTCTTAGTGTCTGCATTTTATCTGTCCAGGTCCTTCTGGCTTTCAAAGTGTCCATTGAGAAATCGGGTGTTATTCTGGTGGGTTTGCCTTTATAAGTCACTTAGCCTTTTTCCTTTGCTGCCCTTAATATTCTTTCTTTATTCTGTACATTTAGTTGTTTAATTATTATGTGGTGAGGGGACTCTTTTTGGGGTCTAGTCTGCTTGGTATTCTATAGGCTTCTTGTATCTTCATAGGCATTTCCTTCTTTAAGTTGGGAAATTTTCTTCTATGATCTTCTTAAATATATTTTCTGTGCCTTTGCATCGGTTTTCTTCTCCTTCCTCTATCCCTATTATTTGTAGGTTTGGTCTTTTCATTGTGTCTCAAATTTCTTGGACATTTTGGGTAATGACTTTGTTGGTTTTAGTGTTTTCTTTGACTGATGAATCTATTTCTTCTAACGTATCTTCAACACCAGAGTTCCTCTCTTCCATCTCTTGCATTCTGTTGGTTATACTTGCATCTGAAGTTCCTGTTTGCTTACACAGATTTTCTATTTCCAGCATTCCTTCTGCTAGTGTCTTCTTCATTTTTTCTATTTCCATCTTCAGGTCTTGGACTGTTTCCCTTGTTTTTCCATTATTTTCTTTCAGGGACTTATTGTTTTCTTCTGCTTCAATTTTGCTTTCCTCTAATTTTTTATAGCATTCCTCACATTTTTTGTTTGTCTGTTCCTCCACTTTATTTTTGATTTCTTCTATATAAGTCTCTAGCCTCTTCATGATGTTACTTATACGGTTTTTTCTTCTTCTTCCATTCCGTGATGTTCAGGTCTAGCTGTTGGAGATGGGCTAGGTTCTGGTGATGCTGTATTGCTCTTTATTTTGTTGTATGTACTTCTGCCTGGATGTCTGCCCAGAGAGTCCATTTCTGCACTGGAATAAATGGAAACATGCCTTCAAGGCCAGGGCCCACACAGCTAAGCTCCCAAATTATGAAAGGAAAAGACCAGGGCTCTTAACAGATGCCTAGCATGATAAAGGTCCTGGGTTCAAACTGAACCTCCAAATCACAAATTTAGTCAAATAAAAATAAATCATGATAATGGAACAGGTTCAATTTGGTTCAGAAATAAATGTGACTCTTTGGGCTTCTTAAATTCTACATGACAAGATCCTGAACTGATGGGACCCCAAAATAAAGTTCATTTTCTTGTGAAAGCAAAGTATCCCCATCTCTAAGAAGGCCAATTCAAAATCCATGAAGAGTAATTTGGCATCTCTCTGGACTCTCAAGGAGGACCTTGCAAATCTTCTTGGAGGTGGTCTTTTCTTCTGTTCATATGAATATTCATTATCTAAATACATATATAAATAAACCATGAGTTTCTGTCAATTCTAAAAAAAAAAGAAAAAGAAAAAGAAAAAAAAAGAAAGGAAAAGGCCTAGGGACTTCCTGCCCTTAAAAAGAAACAAAGGTGGCTGCAGATGTGGTTCCAAGGAACAAAATCCATCCAAAGCTAGCATTCAAACTTGACAGTGTCATTCATGTAGGGTTTTAGAGTCATGAAAGATGTGACAGGTAAGTTGTCATGGAATCTTCCCCCATATTTTCAGTTGCTGTTTCATGTTCAGTTTCATGTCTGTGTTGCTGAGAACAGTCAATGGGTGGCAGGGGAGTTCCTGTATAAAGATCTTGAGAGGGCAAGAGGCTCTGAGCAAAAATTATGTGAAGCTGCAAAAGTGAAACCTGGGTTGCATTAGAGACCTCATGATGTTGACAGTGCCAAGGATGTGATATATCTGTCATGTTAAGCAGAATACAGGGAAATAGCCCAAGACTGGATGTATGTTGTAGGAAGCAAACATGGGAGGATAGAGCCATCCTTAAACCTTTTGATATTAAACACAGAGCTAGAGAATTTGGTGTTTGCCCTTCTGCATTTCAGTCTTGTATTCACTCAGTATTTCCTCATTATGTCCCCATTCTCCCATTTTAGAATGGTAATGTACACTATGTGCCATTGTATGTTGTAAGTATGCAATTTGCTTTTTTATTTTACAGGAAATTGAAGTTAGAGATTGCCTTGAATCTCAGAAGAGACTTTGGACTTTCAAACAGGGTTGAGATGATAAAAGACTGTGGACACTTTGCTTTATGATATGTCTGCCCATGAGACTATGGGAATAGGGAGTGGAATGTGATGGTTTGAGTGAAAAATGTCATTAATAGTTTCAAACATTTAAATACTTGGTCCTCAATTGATGGCACTCTTTGAGAGTATTAGAAGAGGTGACATCCATAGAGTAAGTATATCAGTGGAGGCTGACTTTGAGAGTTTAAAGGTACACATTCATTTTGAGCTTGCTCTGCTCCCTACTTGCAGTTCAAGATGTGCTTCTCTAGTGTCATTTCTGCTTCTTTTTCACCGTGATAGACCCTTATCCCTCTGGAATCACAAACCCAAATAACCCTTTCCATCCATAAGTTGTCTTGTTCATGGTGTTTTATCAGAGCAATAGAAAAGTAACTAATAAAGATTTTTCTGAACTTTTAATGTCAGCATTTATAACTATGAAACTTCCACTGAGAACTTCCTTAGCTACATCCCAAGGGTTATGAAAGTCCTAGGAAGTTTTGTTTGTATTTTCATTTAATTGTAAAGAAAACATTTTCATTTATTTTCTGGCTTTTCCAATAAACAAATGATCATCAAATATACATTTTTTAGTCTCAGTATAATTTGTAGTTTGTATAGCCCATTTTATTATTGCTTTCTAGTTTTATTGTATAATTATCTGACAAGATGTAAGAAAGTATTCATTTCTTTTATATTTGTTAAGTATTGCTTAGTGGTAGAGAATATTTTCTATTTTAGAAAAGGTGTTATGAGCTTTTATTAAGAATGTTTACTTCACATCTGTTGGCCAGATATGCTATTAATTACTTTACCTATGGGTAAGTTAATTCTATAGTTTATTTTTAGGTTGGATAATGTATCTGAAGAGTAGATTGGTGTATTGAAGTCACACTTATTTTGTGTAAAGATCTGTTTGACCTAGCATGTACAATGGTGTTCATTTTATAAGCTATAATGTTTTATACATACGTATGTGTGATTGTTATACACATTCTCTGTTAATTATCACCTTTATGAGTATGTAGTTGTGATTTTATCCTTTCTGACTTTTTATCCTTATTACAATCATATTTTTATCCTTTCTGGCAGGGTTGCACACTCATCACCAATAAGATCCAGTAAAAGCCTAGTCACACTTGCACTCTGAGTCTCTTGGGGGCTGGAATCTAGATACTACTGGTCCTTCTAAAGTCTGTGAACTGGCTAGGGGCTATCGTCAGATCCTCTGTCATGTTGTGACCTCTGGAACTCCAGGGTTCAAGACCTTAATCCCAGTGATTTCTTGGATCACTGGAGTTAAAGTCTCAGGTCCCCATTGAACAATGGGACTACTACTGGAATATAAAGTCCCATTCTTCAATTAAGCCTAGGACTTCAGTAGCCAGAATCACAGACACGCTCTCACTTTGGGTACTGCTGGAGCCTAGTCTAATATTGATTTCTGGGTCAGTGTAGTTCAAGGCCACTGTTCACCTCTGCTAAGGAACTCTGAGACTTGTGGAGGCAAAACCCCGGTCTCTGTTAACTGTGGCACCACTGGGACTGAAAATATCGTCCTGTGATGAACTCTGAGAGCTTTGGATCTGAACCTTCAATCTCAACTGAAATGTAGGTCCTCTAGAGCCAAAGCCCAGGTCCCTTGGTGAACACAGGGACATCTGGATTTGGAAGCTTTATTTGTGGCATACTGTGGGGCTACAATCTCTTTCTTAAATATCATTTTTCTTTTTTAAATTTTATTAAGAAATTTTTATTCATTTTACATACCAATCACAGATCCCCCTCTTCCTGCCTCCAGCCCCTCCAGATTTCTCCCCCTAACCCACCTTCCATCCCCTCCTACAAGAAGGTAAGGCTTCTCATGGGGTGTCAGCAGAGCCTGGTACATTCAGTTGAGGCAGGTCCAAGCTCCTCCCCTTGCCTCAAGGCTGTGCGAGGTGTCCTATCACAAATAGCGGGCTCCAAAAAGCCCCTCATGCACCAGGGATGTATCCTGATCTGAATGCCAGGGGCCCCTTAAGCAATTCAAGCAACACAACTGTCTGGCTTATGCAGAGAGCCTAGTCCAGTCCCGTGGAGGCTCCACAGGTGTTGGTCTAAATTTCATGGGTTTCCACTAGTTTGATTTGGTTGTCTCTATAGGTTCCCCATCATGATCTTGATGCTCCTTGCTCATAGACTCTGTCTTCCCTCTCTTCAACTGGACTCCTGGAGCTTGGCCTGGTGTGGATCTCTGCATCTACTTCTATCAATTATTAGATGAAGGCTCTATGATGATAGGGTATTCACCAATCTGCTTACTGGGGTAAGCCAGTTCAGGCAACCTCTCCACTACTGCTAGTAGTCTTAGCTGGGGTCCTCTTTGTGGATTCCTGGGAACTTCCCTACCATCAGGTTTCTTCCTATCCCCATGATGTCTCCCTCTATCATAGTACCTCTTTCATTGTTCTCCCACTCTGTCCCTCCTCCAGTTTGACCATCCAGTTCCTTTATGTTCTCATCCCCAATCCCCTAAACTCCATTGCCCCTCCCCATCTCCAGTTTACTCATGGAGATCTCATCTATTTCCAGTTCCCAAGGCAATCCATGCATCCCTCTTTGGGTCATCCTTGTTAGCTAGCTTCTCTGGAGCTGTGGGTTGTAGCCTGGTTAGCCTTTTCTTTGGGGGATTACTTTTTTAAATAGGGCTATTTGTTGTAGCCCAGAATGTCATCAAACTCTCTATATAGCCAAAGATTACCTTAAATTTCAGATCATCCCAACTTCATCTCCCCAGTGCTGGGGTTAAATGTGTGGACCACCATCCCATGTTTATACAGTGCTGGGAATTGAATCCCAGGCTGGCTACATGTTAGACATTCATTCTACCAACTGACCTTGAGTTATTATTTATCTGGGTTTGTGCATTAATTTTTATTTTCCCCTTGTCCTTCAATATTTCTTTGGTTTTAGGGTTTCAACTAAATAATAAACTTCATAGAAATCAACTGAACAAAGAATGAATTCTGTTCCTTATGTTTAGAGCCTTAGAAAATCTAACAAGAAGGGTAATTCACCAGTCTATTAAAAAAAGATAACAGTCAAAATAGAAGTAAAGCACCATATTCTACCATAAAGGAAAACAATCAGAAAACATATTTAAGCAGGTGATAGTCTTTATAAAGGGATGTACTCTGAACCACAAAAAAGAAACATAGAAGAGTAGATTAGAAAAATAAAAGTTTTCAAAGTTTCAAAAAGTTCTGTCATCTACTGTCTGTGTGTCCTTGAATACCACTAATTCCTTCTGTCCTAGTTCTTCTTAACAATAGTTCTTGGAAGTCTTTTTTTTTTTTTTTTTTTTAGCTTTGGAGGCTGTCTGGGAACTCGCTTTGTAGACCAGGCTGGCCTCGAACTCACGGAGAGCCACCTGCCTCTGCCTCCCGAGTGCTGAGATTACAGGTGTGTGCCACCACCGCCGGGTCTGGAAGTCATTCTTATAGATGAAAGAGTTGTAGTTCATTAAAATAGTATCACTACTATGTATTAACCATGTGTGAAACTTAACCTGCCAATTGACAGTGATTTCATTACCTACAGACCACAGAAGGGGGCAGTATAACATGGTAAATCAATGTGAGCCATTTCGGGCTTGTCATCAAAAGAGAACTTCAAGATCTTTGAATTGGCTATTTTGAGAGATATCGATGATCATGAAGCATCAGATGGCAGTCATACAATACATTTAAAAACTACAATGCCCCATTTTTTTCTGGACTGCTTTTAAATGTTTTTTGTTTGTT
Organism: Onychomys torridus; assembly: GCF_903995425.1. NCBI lineage: Eukaryota > Metazoa > Chordata > Mammalia > Rodentia > Cricetidae > Onychomys > Onychomys torridus. Next base: position 86,410,709 of record NC_050466.1, on the reverse strand, counting down.
TTGTTTTATCTAAGAAAGCAGATGGATTTCCTATTAACTTTGTCTAGAAAGCTGAACAGAGTTGATATTATTTTTAAAAATAATAATAAATATCATTTATGTGCTATTTGTCTGCCATCACATTTTAAGCATTTGACAGAAATTATCTCATTGTTTTTCTTTATATTGACCTTAGTGTGGTTTTCTAGTTTTATAAGTGAGGAAATTGAGGGTCAGAAAGGTGAAGTTACATGTCCAAAGTCATACTGATTGAAAGCTTTAAGTTGGTGACCTGATACAAGAAGAGCAAATGTAATGCTGCAAAATAAAATAGAAAAATAGAAATAATATTGTGGTAATGAAGAGAAAACTCCAGAAATAGATATGTTTTAAGCCACAGTCAGTTTACCAGCACTTAATCCTAAACCTGATATTTTAACTAGTTATATTACTAAGCAAGTTGCTTAATGAGAGATTTACCTCAGTGTTTTTTAATGTAATGAGATGACTTACCCAAAGAGTTTTGTGAAAGTCAGATGCATCAGTACACAGAAAATACTTAGAACAGAAAGTGTCTTTCACCTAAGATGCATCCAACTGTTGTTTCTGGTTAGTAGTATTAGTTTCAGAATCAGGAGAAGAATTTTTTAACAAGTTTGGCAAGTGTGATTCCAGAACTTGGGAGGTGGAAGCAGGAAAATCATGAGTTTATATAGTTACATAGTTTGTCTTTAAAAAACAAAAAGACAGAATTAAGGGAAATCCACCACTTTTTTCCTAAATTGAATTTTTCAAATTGGTCCTCATTAGTCCAGGTTTCTTTCTGGTTCTTAATATCTCTCACATGACTGTTTTTGCACACAGAATGGAAGAAAGACTGAGGAACAGAAAGTAATCATGTTTGCCTGGAACATTATGCAAATTAAGCTACAGCTAGAAAAAAGTTCTTGATTGTCCTATACATTCTCCTACAAATAAAGAAACAAAGCTAGGACTGGTGGTACATGAAAGTAATCCCAGTTTTGAGGAGGTTGTGGGAAGAGAATAATGAATTCAAGACTTTCTTAGGCTACATAGAAAAATTTAGCATCAGTCTATGAAATATTTTTTAATTGGTGGGGATAGTTCAGTGGAAGAGTATTTGTTTAGCATGTGCAAGGCAGTCGGTTCAATCTCCAGCATCGTGAAAGAAAAACGGCTCAGTACATACAAAATGGCATGTAGCACTGTAGAAACTGAAGATTCAATGTGGTTCCTTCTCTCAAAGTTTGTAGGGGCAAAAAATACATAATCAATGGCAAATGTTGACAGTGTTGTTAGTGTTTAAAAACATTTACCCATTCTAGAGTAATGACAGGAGCTATGCTACTTGAGTTGTGTACTGCTTGAAAGGAAGAGTGGAAGAATATCCAGCATATAGGGAAGAGAACAACAGACTGCGAAGGTTATTGCTGTCAAACAGAGTATCTGACTTGGTTTCACGTGGACAAGAGGGTCTTTAACGTTGTCAAATGACAACTAAATCTGTGACAATGCTTCAAATCTGACAAAAGTCTGATCAGATTCCTGGTCAGGGTTTTTGGTTACCACTTCTGGGTTTTGAAATGGAAAGTCATCGAAAGGAGGGACTACAGAGAACAGCACGACACCTTAGAATTTAGAAAAGCTTGGTGCCAAGAAGCTCTGTTTTGGGCTTTTTCCCCCTCCGCTTTTCAGTTTTGAACTACATAACTTTGTAAACCTCATGACTAAAAATAAGCAAAACAAGAGACAGTCAAAACAAGATGAATACTAAAATAAATAACTGGAGGATGCATGCTACAGAAATGTATATTGTATATGAAGGAAACACGAAGTCTAATACTCCTATAAAAAAGTACGTCAGAAAGTTGACGCTTCTGTCATCTGGACTGCAGAGACCACAAAGACGTACTCTAGCTCCCCCTGCTGAATTCTCATGCCTCTTTTTCCTAAATTCTGGTGACGCAGTTTCGGATTTAAACCTAAAATGTCAAGGACCATGCACCACAAACATCACAGGGTTGCTTGCTTCAGCAGCAGTGAGGAGCTCTGCCAAGACCTTGATGTCTGGTTTGGGGTTGCCGTCCACTAGGCATTAAGCTTATGTTCTTGGAAAATAAAATGTCCGTAAGCATTAGAAATGAAACTGCTGTTACAATACAATGTCCAGCAGGCGGAGGTAGAGGGTAACAAGAGAGCTCCAGCTACTCCGAAATTTCTAGAACTGAGCTGCTTAAAAAGGCTGCGTTTAGAAATGATGGAATTAATCATTGGAACGAGCTTTTTATTATTTTTCATAAGGGTTCCCAGAGTGACCTACATTGCAGGGTTTTAGGCAGCAGTGTAGTGAATAGTATACACACCACACACACACACACACACACACACACACACACACACACACACACATTTCTGCACTTTTGTGGAGTGTCTTTACCTATCATTAGATTTTCACAAAAGATTTGGTGAGTGCTTGCCTTAGAGGACAGAACCCTGGGCTGCAGAGATCATGCCATCATGATTGTGCAGAATTCTACAGCCAAACTCTCTTTCTAAGTGTTCCTAGCTTGGTGATCCCAGGCAAGGGTGTCAGCTTGACTGTGACAAAGTTGCCTCATCTCTAAAATGGGGTTAATAGTAGTGCTGACGAAATAGCTGGAGAAAAGCAGTTTAGGATACCCAAGAATTAAGTAACTCTTGGCAACATTATAATACCTCATGCTCATTATCTTCTTTGCTCTTAAATATAATTGTATGAAACATGTTTGCACATAAGGAAATTTGAAGTAGACAAGCTAAATAACTTTTACAAAATCATGCAACCAATTCAATGGCAAAGTCAAATTCTAGAAAAATAAAGATAAAAAATTCTACCAGATTTTGGGCCTAGTTCTCTTTCTATTTTTCATGACGGCCTGCTCTAAAAAGCTTATGAAAGGATATAACCCTAAATTCTGACTCTGATTTTCTTTCTACAGTTGATAAAAAAGATATCTTCATATGGTTCTCTATGCAGTCTTAGCTTAAACATGTATTACAAGAAGTAAAATATGTTTTGGAAGAATCCAGTGTATCTTATAGAAAGATTACCTCATTACAATATGTGTTGTAAACATTGAGAATTCTAAGAGGTTTCACATGTTTGAAAACTTTCCTTATATCCATAACTATATATTGTATACATACCCAATGGTATGTTTTTAGCTATAAAGAAGAATGAAGAAGTGTCTTATCAGTTTGCAAGAAAATGAATGCAACTAGAGACAATCATATTAAGTAAGTCTCAAACATACAGATATTGTATGTTGTCATTGTGGTTCCTGAATTTTACATAAATGCAAAAGTCATGTATGTATATATGTTGTGAACATAGCAATACAACTAATACAACTATCTTGAGGACAATGAATACTAATAGGAGGGTGAAGGAAGAAGTGGGTGAGGAGGTATATAGGGAGTCATATGCTCAATGTATCAGTTTGTACTCCTATTAAAATGTCCTTATGTAACACAGTACCAAGTATAATAAATATACAAAATGATTTTTCTTTGAGACAGGGTCTCACTATTTAGCTCTGACTGCCCTGGAACTCACTATGAAGACCAGGCTGGCCTTAAACTCAAGAGATCCACCTTCCTCTGCCTCCTAAATGCTGGGTTTAAAGGCGTGCCCAGCCAACAACATGATTTTGAAGTAAGGCTTTCCTTGATATTGATCTCTTATAAGCTGTCCTCATCAGTTTCTGATCTTGAACTTTTTTCCCTCTCAACAATCTTTGGGGAAAATTGATTGTTCAGCCAGGGTTTGAAAGCCTTCAGTTCTGATTTATCTTTAGTTTTCTTCTCTGTCTTACCAGTGTCATTCTCGTTGGCAAGACCTGTAGATACAGTTCTTAACTTGTCTGTCCTGACCCATGTACTATTGTTCGCCCTGTTGGCTCTTGAACTCTAAATACCATACTGATCTTGTTTTTCTTTAGCATCTCTATCCTTTTTCCTCCACCCTTTACCTGTGTGGTTTATTGTCCTCTGTCTATTTCATATGTTTTGATGTTGTACATAGTCCTTGTCCCTCTCTTAGTCTTGTGTTATACTCAGTCTCTGGATGATCTCATTCCTGACTCAGCTTCCATTAAGCTAATGTCTATTAAGTTTATGATCACAGTTGATGCATCTTTCCTGACTTCAGATTATTACGTCTAACTGCCTATCATATATCTCACAAGCACCTCCACTTTCTCCTAAATCTAAATGTATCATTTTCCCTTTGGTTCAGATCTAAGATGCTACCACTGAACTGACTTACCAAAATTAGAAACTGCCTATAATTCTAAAGCAATGTTAGAATTCCGAATTAGCATTACTTTTTCTTTCAACATTTTATTATTTTTTGGAATTGAAATATAATTACAGCATTTTCCCCTTTCCTTTTCTCCCTCCAACCCTCTTATCATGACCCCTTTGCTCTCTTTCTCAAATTCATAATTCTTTTCTCTTTAACACACACACACATAGATATATAGATATATAAATATGTGTGTTACATTATATAATCTACATTGTGCTATATATGTTATATTATAAATACAGCATAAATAAATAAATATAACTTATTAAGTTCATTTGCGGTTACTTGTACATATATGATTTCATATATGTACATATATCATTTCATATATGATTTGTACATATATGTCCAATTTATATTGGATAATAAATTAAGAGATTTGTCCCTGGGAGAGATAATTTCTCTTGTTCTCAGCATTCTTTAGTTACTTGTTTTTTTTGTGTAGGGGTATAGTCCCATAAGATTTCCCCCTTCCATGTTAACATGCTTATTGGTACTGTACTTCTTCAAATATTGTTTGGGCAGCCATATAGTTAATATTTCATATGTGAAGCTTTGCTATCATTTCTAGGAAACATAATCTCATAGCAGATTTCATGGCCCTCTGGCTCTTACAGTCTGTCTACTATCTCTTCCAAAATTTCTCTGAGCCTTAGATGTAGGAGTTGCATTGCAGATATAGCAAATGGGGCTGGGTACCACAGCATCACTTGTTTTCTGCATTTCTGTGTATTTAGAATGCAGGTAGTAATTATGCTGGTTTAGTAAATTGTCAGTATAATGTTTTACACTAAGATCTATGTCTTCACTAACCCCAGGTATTTGGTTAAGGTTTACAGTACCAGGTATGATTTGCCACTTGTTGAATGAGACTTAAGTCCAATTAGACAGCTGTTGGTTACTACCAAAATATGAATACCACTATCGCACCATTAGGGATATATTGTCATGCTATTTATCATAGTGATTTATAGGCATCACAGCTCAGTAGGACTATTCATTGTCTCTCATTCTTGAAAACTTTCATACCACCTTCAAGCATTAGAAAAGTTAGTTTTCAGGGAAGAGGTTTTCAAGTCAGATAGAGTTCAGATACTCCGACTCTTGTGTCTCAAGTGAATGGTGTCTTCGGCAATAGAAACTTACCTTCAACTTCTGGGAGGCGACCAAGAGCAACAGCAGCAGCTAATACTGTTTTGAAAATCTCTTGAAGTACCTAAACCAACATATCAAAAGAGGGTTTCTCACATCAGGTGCTAGGGATTTTGTTAGATATTCTATGACTCTTGGGGGAAAGATTGTCAGCCCAGGTGGCATAATGTCATTTAAACTATATATGTCTATACTATACATACATTGGTATGTATTATATATACACAATTATAATCACTCTTCATGATGTTTCTAAGTATACTTAGTGATATTTCCCTCCTAGTGCCCTTTCCATCTGTAGTGACTTCCATACACCCCCAGTTAAAGTCCTCCCTGTTTTTCTCATTCTCTGCTTCATATCACTTGTACCCTGCTACTTTCCTCTCTAGTGTCCCCCACACAGTTTCTTTTTATTTTCCTGTTTTTTTTTAAGTTACTCAAGGTTATACACTCATAAGTGAATATCTGGAACTAAGAACCATAAATGAGAAACAACATGTGATGTTTGTCTGTCTGTGTCTTGGCTAATTTACTCAGTATACTCAACCTAATATTTCTACTTCCATCAATTTCCCTGCAAATTTTTACAGCTCTCTTTTCTATGTTCCTGAGTGTATATGTACCCCATTTTTACTATCCATTCATCAGTTGAAGGACATTTAGGTTTTCCTGTTTTCTAACTGTCATGAATAGAGTAGCAGCAAACATGGCTTTGCAAGTTTAATACATTATTTTAACATAAGTTCATAGTAGGTAAAAGTGGGACATAGGGACTTACTCAAAATGGAAAATAGCAGCTGGTAAGGAAGAAAAAAAGGAATGTGCTTTGTTTTTTATCTATAGACTGAACTCGAAACTAAATTGTGGTGATGTTTTAAGTTGTGAACAATATGAGGAAAGTATTTGGCATGCAGTACGATAATCTAATTTGTGATAGTACAATTATATAAGAACTCAGTTTGGGTTTCTTAAACTACATTAAAAGAATTATATTTATTGAAATGGATGGCATAGTAATTTAAGTCAGGCTTCATTGGTGAAACCTAGAATATGGATGAAATCACGTAAATGGATTCAGAAAATAAGGGAGTCAAAGCATGAATCCCAATGATGATTAACATTCAAATACCTGATGCTGGGTTAGGAACTGACAATGAAGACTAAGATACAGTGTGTAGACACATGAAAGGAAATCTAGCAGCACCTGATGTCTCAGAAATCAAAAGAACGGTATATTCTTTGAAAAAGAAACAGGTTAAATAAGATGTGGACTAAAGATTTATTGCATAAAATTCACTGGGAATTTACTATAGTTACAGTCAAATTATTGATGTTTTAGAATAAAAAACAAATTAACAACTATGTCATAGACTCAAAGAACTTTACTCATTTGTGTATTCATTCATGATTCTGAGAATCTATTATGTTCCATGAAAGACACTAAAAATAATTCTTAAAACAGGCATGTCATTCCTTCCTCCCAGGGAGCATGACAATGTATTTTCTACTTTCTACTAGAAAGAGTCAATATATCTATCAGATGAGGCATGTCATAGAAAATATACAATGACTCTATACCATGAACTTATCTTCATGATCTCAAACTCCTTGAAATTTTTCAGTTCTTTTACCTATGTTATTTTCAGTCCTAGAATATAACTGCACTGACTAATTTTATGTCAGCTTGACACAAGATAGAGTTATTTGAAAGGAGGGAATCTCATTTGAGAAAATGCGTCCATAAGATCTGATTGTAGGACATTTTTTCATTGGTGATTGATGTGGGAGAGCCCAATCCATTGTGAGTGATGTTATCATTGAGCTGATCATCCTAAGTTGTGTAAGAAAGCAGGCTGAGCAAGCTATACCAAGCAAAGCAATAAGCAGCACCACTCCACATCATCTCTTCTTCCAAGGTTTCTTCCATACTTGAGTTTGTGTCTTGACTTCCTTCAGTGATGGACTGCATGGAAGTATAAGCCAAGTAAACCTCTTCTTCCCCATCTTGATTTTGATCATGATGTTTCATCATATAGCAATAGCAACTCTAACTGGGATAAGAAGGTGTGCTTGGAGATATCCAGACATAAGGATTCCACCACCTCAAAAATCATAAGTGCAATGGAGTATCTATCTTTCCAATAATGATTATTTTGTCAAAAAATCTCTGACTTTGAATCTCTTGACTCACCATCTACTCTCTTGTGCATATTTCAAAGTATAAGATAACATCTGCATCTATAGAAGTTGAGTATTTTACTCAAACACTAAATTTTTGTTAATGATCCTAAACAGCCTTTGTTTTATCTTAGCTGTCTTTGGGGAAGGGTTATGTCAAGTCTAATATTTGGAACAGAAAATCTACTCCATGTAACAGTAAACTTTGAAAATTCAGAGTTTAGAAAAAATATAAAGATGATTACAAAATGGAGTATTACTCAGCTATTTTAAAAAATTAAATCATGAAATTTGCAAGCAAAAGAGTGAAACTAAAAATCATCCTTAGTGAGATAACCTAGACCCAGAAAGACAAACATGGTATGTACTCACTTATAAGTGGATATTAGCTGATACAGATAATCATGCTACAATCCACAGACCCAGAGAGGCTAAGTAATAAAAAGGGCTCAAGGAGAAATATATGGACCTCCCTGGAAATGGGAAATAGAAGAGATTTTACGAGTGAACTGTGAAAGAGTGGGGATGTTCCACTCATCAGAAGGGATTAGGTAGGTGGTGGGGAGGGATGGAGGGAGAGAGTACTGAGAGAGAAGATTGGAATGTATGGAGCATTTCAGGGGTGCTATGGAACCTAGTGCCTGACAACTCCCTGGAATCTATGAGGGTGACACTTCCAAAGATTGCTAGTGATGGGGAATAAGGAACCTGAATTGGTCATCTTTTGTAACCAGGCAAAGCTTCCAGTGGTGCAACTGGGACATCAATCCAGCCACAAAACTTTCGACCTACATTTTGTCCTGCTTACAGGAGGTGCTGTGGTAAAGGTGGCACAGAACTTGTGGGAGTGGTCAACCAACAATTGGTTCAACTTGAGGCCCACTCTACAAGAGGGAAACCTATGCCTGACACTGTCTGGATGACCAAGAATCAGAGGCTGAATAGCCCAGAGACCAAGGGTAGAACCAAACCCAACTGGCCAAAAAACTGTCAATGAAATTATTCCTAATGATATTCTGCTGTAGTCATAGACCAGAACCTAGCATAGTCATCATCAGAGAGGCTTCATCTGGCAACTGACAGGAACAGATAAAGAGGCCCATAGCCAAACTCTAGGCAGAGTTCAGGGAACTCACAGTAGATGGGGAGGAAGGATTGTAGGAGCCAGAGGGGTCAAGGACACCACAAGAATACAGTGCACAGAATCAACTAACCTGGGTTCATAGTAGTTCACCAAGACTGAAATGGCAATTAGGGAGCCTGAATGGTTCCCACTAGGTCCTCTGCATTATATATATATATATATATATATATATATATATATATATATATATATATATATATATATAATGGTTGTGTAACTTGGTGTTCTTGTGAGACTCCTAAAAGTGGGAGTGAAAGTTGATTCTAACTCTTTTACCTTCTTTTGACCCTTTTCCTTCTAATGAGTTGCCAGATCCAGCCTTGAAATGAAGGTACATGCCTAGTCTTGCTGTAACTTGTTATGCCATGTTTAGTTGATATCCCTGTGGGGCCTGCTCTTTTCTGAAGAGAAACAGGATGAGTGGGTCTGGTGGAGAAGGCAAAGGGGTACTGGGGTGGGTGGTGGGAGGAGAAACTTGCTGACATCTAATACATAAGAGAAGAGTAGAAAAAATTAAGAAAACATATAATAGCCATAGTATTTATTGATCAGTAAGAGTAAAAGTTATTGCTATGACTTGAATATCTGTCATCTTCCAAGCTCATTTTGAAATCTAATTGATATTTTAAGAGTCTTAAAATGTGAGATGTTTAGGAAATTTATAGGCAATTTGGGTTCTACTCTCATGAATAGATTACTACTATTATCACAAGAGTGAATTTTCTATGAAAATATGTTTGAATGCCTATTGCTGCTCCATCCCCAAGAATTTCATTCCTTCTTGATCCTCATTCTTTGTCTCTGGCTTATGACTTAATTACTAGCTTCAGAGCTGTGATCAATACGTTTCTGTTTAGTGAAATTTACCAAATATAGGATATTCTATAACAGTAGGAAAAATGGATAAAAGATGCTGCTTGTTAACAGACCAAGAAAGCAGACAAAGATTTTAATAGTGATTTCAGGAAGTAAAAAGAGAAGACGCAAATTAGCAGTATTAGGATACCAGGGAGTTTAGAATAAGCTGACAGTCAATTAAAATCAATGAAGGGAAGGATAGCCTGTTTTTTTGTTTTTGTGAGACAGCGTTTCCCTGTGTAGCTTTGGAGCCTTTCCTGGATCTCACTCTGTAGCCCAGGCTGGCCCCGAACTCACAGATATCTGCCTGGCTCTGCCTCCAAAGTGCTGGTATTAAAGGCATGAAACACCACCACCCAGCTCTGAATAGCCTGTTTTAAAGGTAGTTTTGAGATAATTGTCTAAGGTATATTGGAGGGGTAGTTAAAATCAAATTATATATGCAATACGTAAAACTCAACTTGTGAAAGTCCTGGAAAATATGATGGTGGATTTTTCATTTTGTAATAAGGAATGTTTTTGTAAGGCACAAACAGGAAAAACCACATTTCTTAGTCTCATTTCCTATTGTTGTAAAATACCCCAACAAAAGCAACTTTAACAAAGGAATTGCTTGTTGTTTTTTTTTTAGCTCTAGTTTGTAGTCTATCACTGAGTGAAAGTCAAGTAAAAAAACTGAAGCATCTAGTGACATTCCCAGTCAGAATGGAGAGAAAAAGGTATGCGTGCATGCTTATTAGTGCAGAACATTTTTCATGTTTATGTGGTGCAGATCCAAACCTAAGAAATGGTGCTGCCCACAATAAGCAGGCCTTCCTGTTTCAATTAATGTAATCAAGACAATTCTCCATAGATATGCCCAATTCTAATCTAGAAACCTAATCTAGAAAATGATTTATCTATTTAGACTTTCTTCCCAGGTAATTCTATATTGTGTTAAGTAGAGAATTATAACCAACCACCACAATTCCATCCCGTGCTAACTTGAAAAACACATCACTTTAAGCTGTAACCTTCTATACCTTGTCCCCAAAGGCTCATTGTTTTTCATAGAAAATACAATCCAACTTTTGTAGCTCCTGATGTCTTTAAAAATTCCAACTCTTTAAGGGTCCAAAATCTCTGAACTGTGAGCCCCCATGAAATAAAAAGCAAAGTATATAATTATAGAATTAGGATTACTAATACAGAATAACCATTCTTATCCCTAAGAGGAAGAATCATGGTATCACAGGTAACAACTACACCAAAAACAAAGTCCAGAAGGGAAATACCAAACTGTACCTTGATATCCAAAGTCTTAGTCTTGTCATATAATCCTCTGGGTTCCAAAAGATTTGGGCAACGCTACCCTTCAGCTGTGCCATCTGAAGGCCACACAGCTTCTCTCACACGTAGGTCACCTCCATTCTATAGTAAAAAATCTCCTTGTTGGGAGCACCACAGTCTTCCCATTTCTAATATCTTGAGGCCACTATTGCAACTTAAGCTTCACCTTCAGAGCTGGTGGTCATCTCTCAGGTCTCTCAGGGACTTTTTGCAAGGACTATGTTCATGCCACATGATACTTGGTCTGTTTCCATCTATGAGCCCCTCAAATTCGTACCTTTACCTTCACAACCATTACTATATGAAGGCATTGCTAAGTTATGTTGTCAGCTCAAGATGCAGCCTAACTCCCATTTACTGCAACCTTATCAGCTTTTCAGTTGTGTTCCCGGGGAAGCAGTTTCTGAGGATGTTGCTTATGAGGATCAAGAAAATCCTTTAGTGTAGGCATTTTCTTCCTTTAAGTGAACTGAGATCCGCAAAAACAGAGCTTCCTCTGGAGGGCAGGGCTTTGCCTTCCAGACAATCCTCCCATTCCCTCAATGTTGCACAGATTTCTATGTAATGTTGGTGGTCTCTATAAATTACTGTTGCTACATCAGTATTAATTTAAATACAATTTTGCCTTGAAATCTTTTCTGTGTGTGATTATTCTGTGAATAAATCAGTTCATTACCTTAAATTCAACTTGTAGTTTTCAGGACACAGTAGAATGAAAATAGATGTCTTTATCAAAATATCACACAAACAATCCATATCTTAGTTCCTAATAGAGTCCTAATTGCTTTCTGAAAATTCATGAGTGAAGCTTTCACTGACTCCTTTTCTCTCATACTTTTTATGTTCCAAGCTTCCAAAAGAATGGTCCATTAAGCTCTGCCCATAGCATTCAATGGTATAAAATTCATTTGGTCAAGTTTACCACAACAGTTCTATTCCCCAGTATAAATTTCTGTACTACTTTTTATAAGTACATGATACGATCTGTTTGCTGTCGTAGGACCATCACAGAATGTACTTTTACAAAATATTTTCCATTGCATCATTGTACAGTGTATTATTAAACCAAAATAATGTATGTTATCTGTTGTTGACCAAAAGTGTCTTATAAAAATGCATCAATATATTTACAAGTATTTGAAATAAGATTGCAAAGGGAGAGTCAAAAGGCAAATGAGATGAAAAGAGAGTTCACAAAAGAAATACAGAAAGCTAACAAACACTTGAAAATATGTCAGTCTCACTAATATTGAGAGTAGAAACACAAAAACAAAATACCAATATTTAGCTATGAGATGTGAAAAAGATTGAAGTTTGACAACAAACCTTGGAAGATTGAGAAATTCTCATACACAATACAAATTAATATTGCCACATTTCAGGAAATAATTTAACAATATACACAAACATTGTGTTAATTATTTCTCTATAACTTAATAAAATTGCTGTAGATAATAGATACGAAATGTGCAGAATGTGAAGTTTGGGGGTGATCTTTTACTACTACAAGGTTTGCAATAATAAAAAATTTAAGAAGTTAAATATACATAGGTAAAAAAAATAGTCATCTAAACTGGGATGCACTCATATTCCAGCCTTATGCAAAATATAAAAACAATGTGTAATTTGAAAAAATATTTCCAACTTATAAGAACATTACTAAAATATTATAGAATAATATATAAATCTTACTATTTGTATATTAGCATAAATATAACCTTATGTACTTACATGTTTTTCACAAATGCATTTTTATATGTATAAGTGCATAGAGAAAGTTTTGAAAGATATTCACTAAATATATGCGTTTGTGAAGTACAAAAATAGAAATTTCTGGGTAAAGAATTATGATCAGAAAAGGAAGAGTTTAAAACATTTCCATTTTTATATTTATTTATTTATTTATTTTGGTTTTTTGAGACAGGGTTTCTCTGTGTAGCTTTGCACCTTTCCTGGAACTTACACTATAGTCCAGGCTGGCCTCAAACTCACAGAGATCCACTTGGCTCTGCCTCCCGAGTGTTGGGATTAAAGGTTTGCGCCACCACTGCCCGGCTCAATTTTCAATTTTTAACAAAAAACGTTGTATTAGTTCTTTTACAATTTTGTGCAATGTGTCTTAATTATATTTGTCCCAGCTCTTCCCAGAACCTTCCCTCTCCTAACATTGTATCCTGTTCTATTTTTAACCATTTGTGCTGCCTACATGTTTGTACATATGTGGTCTTTCAGAGAGTCATAACTGATTTACCTACTATAGTTTTAAAATCAAGCATTAATTTCTTTATCAATCACATAGGTTAAAATAAGTTAAGCTAGGAGAAAAGTCACAAGTTTACTAATATCACTGTATTAACAGTATAAAAATAGGCCAGGTGGTGGTGTTACATGCCTTTATCCTAGTACTTGGGAGGAAGAGGAAGGTAGATCTGTGGTGGTATTGTGTTCCCCAAAATATTGTGCACTCTAATAAACTGATCTGGGATCAGAGAACAGAACAGCCGCAATATTAAACATAGAGGTTAGACATTGGTAGCACACGCCTTTAATCCTAGCATTCCAGAGGCAGAGAACTGCCTGATGTTTGAGATGTTATATACACCTGATAAATACTTTCCCAGTCTAGAGGCTGCCTCTTTAGTTAACTGATGCTATCTTGTGCTATATAGAAGCTTTCAATTTCATGAGGTGTTCTTTGTAAATTTTGGATCTCAATTCTTGTGCTACTGGAGTCTTCATGGGGAATTCTTTCCTATACCTATTATTTGAAGCATAATAATTTAAAAATTAATTTGTGTTTAGTCATTGTTTCTTATCTTTTTTTGTTTACTTGCTTTTCAAGACAGCGTTTCTTTGTGTAGCTCTGAATATCCTGGAACTAGGATGTAGACCAGGCTGGCCTAGAACTCAGAGATCTGTGTAGCACGAATCTTAAAAGATCTTATTAATTAAAAAAAAAAAAAACCTGGAGCCAGGTATAGGGATGAATGCTGGAAGATCAGAGAAGCAGAACAAGCCACAGCTTCCTCACCTTGCCAATTCCTCAGTTAATCTTGTTTCTCAGGTACACAAAGAACTAAAAACTATATATAAACACCCCCAAAAAGAACTCAATTAAAATTGGCACGTGCAACTAAACAAAAAGCTTTCAAAAGAAGAAACACAAATGGCTGAGAAATTACTTTTAAATGCTTAACATCTCAAACATCAGAGAAATAGAAATTAAAACTATGTTGAGATTTCATCTTACTCCAGTCTGAATAGCTTTAATAATAATAATAATAATAAATGGCAGCAAATGCTGGCATGGATGTGGGGAAAGGGGAATCCTTATTTGCTGTTAGTTATAGGACAAACTTGGTGGAGCCAATATGAAAATCAGCATGGACTTCCTTAAAAAACTGGGAATAGATTTATCACATGACTCACATTCCTGGGCATATACCTAAAGGACTGTATCACATACCATCATATCTGCTCATCTATGCCCATTGCTTCTTTCTATTCAGAATATCCCTAATATGGAAATAGTCTAAATACCCATCAAATGATGAATGGATAATGAAGATGGAATTTTATTAAGCTGTGAAGAAAATGAAATTAGGAGTCTTGAAGATAGATAGAGCTGAAAATAATTATTCTGAATGAGGCCATCCAAACCAAAAAATACAAACCCCACAGGATCTTTCTCATATGCATATAAGAGCATTGAAATTTTAGATATGTGTTAATTTCATTACCCATAAAAGTCAGGAAATTAGTAAGGCACTATGAGAGATTTTTAGGGAAGAAAAGGATAGATTAACAGAGAGACCTATAAGTGGTCAACATTTGTGAAATGGGACAACTATATCACTGCCTTTCTCCCAAGGTTCAGTGATTATCATGCGACAGGCAGAGGAAAGGTTTTATGAGAAAGTAGTGGTGTGGATTATTGCAGAAAACAATATTTTCTGGACATAAAAAGATAGTTACACATACAAAATTATAGACCTGCACAAGACCAAGCCATACAAAATCTCAGCCTCAATGAAGAAGGGGAATCACAACTGAGGGTCTGTTGACAACAGATGGCTCCTGGGAGAGAACAAGTCAGTTTTCTTCTAGGATATGGCTCCCAAGTGGCTGCCTGTGCCCTAGAACATGATGTGCCCATACTGGCATCACTAAGAAAACTTAGTTTAACTTAAAGAGGTAAACAAAAGAAGACATAAAATTGAAAGCAAAAATGGTGGAGAATGTAAGTTAGGAATTGGAGAGGTGGGAATCTGGAGTGGATTTGATCAAAAGACATTATATTTGTTTATAACATTCTCACATAGTAAAAAAAAAAACAAAATTTCATGTATGTGTAAAATGTGTCTTAGTCATATCCATTACTCTCTCCCTCCCTTCAGCTCCTCTGGTCACCTCAACATATTTCACATCTCTCTCTAAATTTTGTCACTGAGTCAAATTGATGCTGCCCATATGCATATGAGGCTGGGGTCATGCACTAAAGCATGTGTTATCTACAAATTTCTGCCCCTAAAAGAAAAGTAACTCTCTGTAGGTAAATTGCTAAATGCTCTTATTAATTAAAAACCTGGAGCCAGATATTGGGGTTAAAATCTAAGAGAACAGAAAGAAGCCAGCCACGTTCTCACCACTTGGAAATCCTCAGCCAAAGAGACCTACTTCCTGTACACCCACGCCTATTTGCCTTTCTATTCTGCCATCTCATTTTCTCTCCTCCAAGCTACATCACTTCCTCTTCCAGCCCAGCTTTGTCACTTCCTGTCTGTCTGTACAGACCTCCAGACCTTTATGGTTAACTAGTGTTAGAATTTAAGGCACTAGCCACTATGCCTGGCTCTGTTCCCAGTGTGGCCTTGAACTCACAGAGATACCCAGAGTGATAGGATTAAAGGCATGTGCTACCATTGTCTGACTTCTATGTTTAATATGGTGGCTGGCTTTTTCCTCTGATCCTCAGATAAACTTTATTGGGGGACACAGATAAAATATCACATCTCTCAATTCCTCAGCAGCCATAAATTGACATAAACTCTTCAAGTATAGTTGGGACATCAACAACAACCTCCTCTTCCATGCTTGAATTTTTAGCACTCTTGATTTTGAGGTCTTGTGTGAGGAATTACAGCTTCTGTGGGTTCACATGTATAACATCCATGTCCTGCATAGAAGCTATCATTTCACAGAATTACTCTGCATCCTCTTGTTCTTTACAGTGTTTTTGCTCCCACTTTTGTGATGTTCCCTGAGCCCTGGGGGTTAGCACACATATTGACATGTGATATTCTTTGAATGGCAAAGGACTCACCCTCACTTATTCTCAGCTTTTTAAACATTCACGAGCTCTGCATTAAGCATTATCTATCCTGTGCAATAAGGAACAAAGCTTGGAGCAGCATAAATCTATGGCTGAAAACACACTTATTTAGAAGGGAGTTTGACAACATAACAGTTTAACAGTAAAACATCAATAGGTTTTCACAACCCTGGGTTTGACCATGTTTAAATTTTCAGACATGACTTTGTTCTTATGCATCAGGCCTCAAATTGAATCAAGAGAGAACTAGGTTACTTCCAAAAATGATTTATGCCACCATTGCACCTGTGGGCACATCTTTCCTCACAGGTTGTAAATGCACCATGCAGGACCTATTGCTCAGTAAAGTCACTGAAATTTTTCTACCCTAGTAATTTCTAGTACTATGAAGGCTAGCTAGTAGGGAGAGGGTTTTCTTGTCCGTCAAGATTTATTACTCTTTTTTTCCTGCAACCAAAGTTAGTGATATCTTCAGGAACAGAATCTTTCTATCTAGTTGTGATGGGAATCAGTACCAACGGCAAGAGCCTGTGTTGATTTGACTTCCTTTCTTTCCAGTAACTCACAGAAAGGTAGCCTGTGCCAGACACTGAGATTTTTATTTATTTTATGCTGGGCACATGAGAAGTAATACATGTCTTCTGGAAGCATCAAGGTTCACCCATGTGGAATAACTCTCTTTAAACTACTTTTTTAAAATTGGGCTCTAGCTGGCTTAACAGATGGGTTAGCCAAAACTAAGGATTATAAAAAAAGCCTTATGAAACCCCACTAGTACATAAAATAATTTATTTTTTCAAGGAACAGTGCTGAAGGTTGAAACAAGATACATAAAAATGAACCTCATGAAAAAGAGGCAAGTGCTCTACCACTGAGCCACAGTCTTGGATTTCTTAGACTGTGAAGTTTCTTGCTTAATAGGTCTATAGAATAGGATAGATTTCTTTTTTCCTCATATTCTAGCCCAGTAAGATGACTGCAGACAATTTTAGTTGCCTATCAATAAGTGGACATTGAAATTTTCCAATAATACTCTTTCACCTAAGTTTGCCTTGGCTGCACTTGTGTATGATAGTTTAACTTCCTCATCCTGGAGTGCTATATCTTAGGGAGGAAATGTCACTGGACTATACACCCAGTAATGTTATTAGTGGTTCTAGTTCTCATTAAGGGATAGTTGAACTCTTCAAGAACTAATATGCTTAAGACTTGACTATTTAGTGTGCACCATGAGTACTGCTTTAGAGACAGACACATGATCAATGATTCAATAAAATTTAAGGCTTTTCTTTGAACAATTGAGAAAAATACTTCCTGTTTATGGACCAGAACCTATGTAGACATAAAGCTCTTGTGGCTATGCATGCCCCTTGAAAGAAGCCTAAGAGTAAATTTTAGAAAGAGATAAAGTAAAGTGGAAAATACTGAGTCCTGATAATATAGCTCAAATCCTTAGATACAGTCATAAAGCCATATTCCCTGGACTACTTCTGTTACACTTTCAACAAACATTTGCTGAATTCTTTTTTAAAACATTTTATTAATTTTTAATATTACTTTATTTACTTTTGCAATTTATTTTGAAATTTTATTTGCTTAGTATGTATGTGTGTGTGTATGTGCCCTTCTACCATTCCATAGATTTTATGGATCAAATTTAATTCATCAGCCTTTGTATCAAGTATCTTTAATGGCTGAGCTATCTATCCCATGTCCTAAGTGTCTGTTTTGTTAGAGAAATAGGTTTTGGGAAGTTAGGCTTCTTTCAAAAAGTATACCTAGTAGCAAGAGGTTTGTATATGCACATGTTCTGTAACAGGCACTGTTTTATGTATATCAACATCACAATAAACAAGGTAGCTATTGCCCTCTGACTTCATTATAAAGATCAATAAATTCCCTTTTTAAACCTATAAGAATTTGATTTTCTCATCTAAATTGAAATAGTTCTTAATAGCACAAGGAGTATGAGGGAGCTTTCAGTGTTAAAATAGCATGATATTTGTTTAGTAAGTTTTAGCAAAATAAACAGTATGTTCTAACTGCTAATGGATGATTTTATGGTTCTGCATCTGTGCCAATTCTAATATACTCAAGTGATTATTAAACATATTTTTCTACTTTTGCATTAAAAAAATTGTTTTATTCATTTTACATACCAACCACAGTTCCCACTCCCATCCATCCTCCAACTACCACCTACCTCTCTCCTGACTCACGCACCCCCATCCACTCCTCCAAAGGTAAAGCCTCCCATAGGGAGTCAACAAAGCCTGGTACATTCAGTTGAGGCAGGACCAAGCTCTTTCCTCTGCATCAAGGCTGAGCAAGGCATCCCACCACAGGGAATGGGCTCCAAAATGCCAGCTCATGCACCAGGGATAAATCCTGGTCTCACTGTGAGGGGCCCCTCAAAAGACCAAGCTACACAACTGCCTCCTGTATGCAAAGGGTCTAGTTCAGTCCCATGCAGGCTCCACAACTGTTGGTCTAGAATTCGTGAGTTTCTATGAGCTTGGTTCAGTTGTCTCTGTAGATTTCCCCATTATGATCTTGACCCCCTTGCTCATATAGTCCCTCCTTCCTCTCTTCAACTAGATTCCCTGAGCTTGGTCTGGTGCTTGGTTGTGGATCTCTGCATCTGCTTCCATCAGTTACTGGATGAAGGCTCTATGATGACAGGGTATTCATGCACCCTCTCCACTATTGCTAGTAGTCTTAGCTGGGGTCACCCTTGTGGATACCTGGTAATTTCCCTAGCACCAGGTTTCTCCCTAAGCCTCATAATGTCTCCCTCTATCAAGAGATCTCTTTCATTGCTCTACCACTCCAGCCCTCCCCCAACTCAACCATCCCATTCCCTCATGTTCTCATCCTCCATCCCTTTCCTTCTACCAGCCACCTTGCCCCCATTTTACCTAGGAGATCTCATCTATTTCCCCTTCACAGGGGGGATCCATGCATCCTTCTTAGGGTCCTCTTTGTTTCCTAGTTTCTCTGGAGCTGTGGGTTATAGTCTGGTTATCCTTTGCTTTACATCTAGTATCCACTTATGAGTGAGTACATATTATGTTTGTCTTTCTGAGTCTGGGTTACTTCACTCAGGATGATATGTTCTAGTTCCATCCATTTGCCTGCAAATTTCATGACACCATTGTTGTTTCCAGCTGAGTAATACTCCATTGTGTAAATGTACCACATTTTTTTTATCCATTCTTTGGCTGAGGTCTATTTCTTATAAATATATATTTCATGAATTTCACTACACCCGCATTCCATAATATGTGATCCTTTATAATATGTCATTTCAGAATATCTACAGAGGTGGTACCAAGGACAAAGGACTAAGGAAGGAACATGTGAACTCTAGACACTTCCTTCTAGAAGATTCTGTTCCAAACACACTTCACACTTACTGTCTTAAGGGGATATACAGTCGTGGCATTCTTGTGATAAGTACTGACTCATGTTCATACAATTTGTATTTGAAGACTGTCACTTCAGTTTACTAGCATTACAGCATACCTCTAGATTTCATTTCCTTTGCATGTAAAATGAGAATGAAAATTCTCTTAAGCTCTAGGGTTGTTACAAATACCAAGTGAGTGAATATATTTAAACTTTCTAAGAGTGTGTTGGTGATATGAAGTGCTTAGAAGTTGTTATTGTTCATGGCAACTTTAGGGGTTGGGGATTTAGCTCAGTGGTAGAGCGCTTGCCTAGCATGCACAAGGCCCTGGGTTTGGTCCTCAGCTCTGGAAAAACAAACAAACAAACTTGGAGTAGGAGGTTTGAAAAAGCTTTTGCTGTCCTGTGCTCTCTCATAATAAAGTTGTTAATGAAAGATGTAACTACTGTGCAGCAAGACACATCAAAGTGTCTCCCAATCTATGCACTCACTTTCATCTGAGCTTCAGTGTGACATTTTTTTTCTTTTGATATGTATTTTTGATATGTCACTGGCCTGGCCTCACATCTCATGTTACATACTCTCACACACTCTTCAAATATCTATCTCTCTATACTCTACTTCTCAGTTGGAAAAATATTCTCTGACCTTATATCCTTCTCAGATTGCAAATGAGTATCTTGCTTTCACTTAATTACCTCAACAATCTCTCCTTAGGCTCTATTTCTTTACAGTAAAATTCACTGCAATCCAGTGTGCACTCACACTACTCTTCTGAGAGAGTTCTGGTAGACATCATCAACTACCTCTTTAACATTAGAACTGGAAGTCTCTGCTGAAAACTTGCCTATTTGTCCCTTATTCCATAAAATTGAATCTGTTTACAGATCTTTTGGCTTTGGGCAAACTTATCTTAAGTACTTTCTCTCTTATCATTTCTTCTTCATGTCTTGTTTATAGATTTAATGAACTCAAAAGATTATTGTGCCTAGAGGTTTTACCTCTTTTTGCATTTATTAGTCTATGCATAGACACTGGACATTCCTATCCATTGCCAACAATTTGTTTACACCAGTGATTAAGTATGCAGGTCCTAAATCAAGACTACTGAGTTTTAATGGTTTCTCTGCCACTTGTAATATGGTTAATCTCCTCTAATCTTTAGTTTCCACATTAGTAAGTAATGATTACTAAATAATAACATTAGTAAATAATAATTACTAAATAATAAGATCTTTGTAAGAATTAAGTCAGAAAGTATTTTGAAATGCTAATCATGTAATATTTTTTGAGTCAGTTTAATATTATGTCCAGTCAGTAGAATAATATTAGTAGGTTCTCCCCTAAGGCCAATGACTTATCTAGCCATAGGTTTTTTACACTAATATCTAGGCCAGATACAGGTTTCATCTTGTGGACAAGGTCTTAAATCCAGTCAAATTGTGGTTGGCTTTACCCGTGATTTCTGTATCAGTATTTAACCAGAATGCATCTCTTCTTTTAAAAACTTGTATTTAGTTATTTTTGCATATAAGTGTTTGCCTTCATGTATGTCTGTGCAATCTGCACATGCCTGGGTCCCATAAAATCCAGAAGAAGACATCATATCTCCTGAAATTAGAGTTACAGGTGGTTTGAACTGCCATGTGTGGGCTAGGAATCAAAACTAGGTCCTCCAGAAGACCAGCATAACTCTTACCTGCTGAATAATCTCTCAGAATGAATGGCTGAGTAATATAAGCAACTAATTTCCTACTCTGGTATTGTGCATAGCTCCTTGCATTACAGTGAAAACCAGGTAGTAAGGATAAACCTTTCATCTGACTGCGCTGATTTACCCATAATCTATGACCCAAGTATATTGTATCTTTACCAATGCAGTCTTACCATCAAGTTCTGTAGGGTAAACAACAACAGCATTGTCAATAGCCTGAATCCCAGATCAGTAGCAGAGAGCAGATCCTCAACAAGATCATCAATAAAAATGTCTCCAAACTAAGGAAGAATGCATCAAAAGAGATACAAAAGTATACAGAACACCAAATAAACAGACAAGACAAGAAAAGAAAATCCTTACAGCATGTCATAGTTAAAATATTTAATATACAGGAAAAGGGTATCAAAAGCAGCAAGAGAAAAAAGTCACATATACAGGAAAACCCATCAGATTAACAGCTGATTTCTCAATGGAAACTTTGAAAGGCAGAAGAATGCAGAGAAATCAAGTTGTAAAACACCAAGATTACTACTCTAGATTACTGACTATCTTCCATAGTTGAAAAAGATAGACAAATTTTACATGATACAAATAGGCTAAAAGACCTCGTGCTTAGAACACGAGGCTTACAAAGAATAGAAAAAGTAATACTTTGGACTGAAGAGAAGAATAAGGCTAATCAAGAGGCTGTAGAAAGAAAACAAATCAAGTTATAATACTGAAAAGCAAACTACAGGTAAGAACAAAATAGTACATAAAAAGGAAGAGAAAAAAGAAAAAAACACAAATGACTGCAATTGACACACACCTTTCAACAATAACGTTAAATATTGATGACGTCAAATCTCCAATCAAAATATGTAGGCTATCTGAATAGATTAAGAAACAACATCCAACTTTGTTACCTACAAGAAACTCAGCTTTAACAATAGGTGCCACCCTAAAAGGAAAGGATGAAAAAAAGGTATTCCAAACAAATAATTAAGAAGAAAGCAGGCTCTGCTATCTTAGTACAGGATAAAACTAAAATCAATCAGAAGGGAGAGAAAAATGGAACTTTAATCTATTCAAGAAACAATTAGTAAGAAGACATTGCAATCCTAAAGCTATATGTACATCTGTGACAGATTTTTCCTGGGAGGATATAAAACAAGCACACATACATACTCATGTCAGATAAGGAACTAGGGACAGATCAGATTACAGATACCATCAAAGTCCAATTTTGTGTCATTTTATAGTGGTTACTTGCAGGAATGATTCAAAGACAGCATCAGCAAATACCACCCCATGGGTAACAGCTAAACTCACAAAATCTGGAAATCTGGAGCACAACACAACACCCTATAGGCATCTCAACAGATTGGAGAGTGTCTTTCCCAGATGGCTCAGACATTCCAGACATCCCAGCTGATCTTTGTTCCTTCTAGACATTCCAGCAGTCCCTGATTCTTTCAAACTGCTTGGCTAGTCTTAACTTTTTCCTCTACTGTTTATATATTCTGGGGAAGGGAGGAGCCTAGTGAATTTGGTCAGTTTTAGGAGTGCTGGGATTAAAAGAGTGTGCTACCACCACTTAACCTCATGTTTAATATTGTGGCAGTCCTGTTCTCTGACCCCAGATAAGTTTATTTTGGGGAACACACAATATTTCAGGGAACACAATACCACCTCAAGGGACAGCAAAGCCTGATCAGTTAAGGCAAGACCCAGCCCCTCCCTCCTGCCTCAAGGGTGAGCAAGGTATCCACCCATAGGTAATGGGATCCAGAAAACTAGCTCATGCACTAGGAATAGATCCTGATCACACTTCCAGGATCCCCTGAAAGAGACCCAGCAACACAACTGTCCTGTATGCAGAGGGTCTAGTCTGGTCCCAAGCAGTTCCACAGCTGTCATTCTAAAGTTCATGAGGTCCTATGAACTTGGTTCAGTTGTCTCTGTAGATTTCCCCATCATAATCTTGAAGCCCCCTTGCTCATAGAATCCCTCTTCCCTCTCTTCAACTGGACTCCTGGAGCTTGGCCTGGTGCTTGGTTGTGGATCTCTGCATCTGCTTTTATCAGTTACTGGATAAAGGCTCTATGATGACAGTTAGGATATTCACCAATCTGATTACCAGGGTAGGTCAGTTCAGGCACCCTCTCCACTATTGCTAGTAGTCTAAGCTGGGGTCATCCTTGTGGATTCTTGGGAATTTCCTTAGCATCAAGTTTCTCCCTAACTCTATAATGTCTCCCCATATCAAGATATCTCTTTCATTGCTTTCCCACTCTGTCCCTCCCCCAGCTCAACCATCCTGTTCCCTTATGTTCTCATCCCCCATCCTCTCCCCTCTATTGCCCCCACTCATCCCCAGTTTACTCATGGAGATCTCCTCTGTTTTCCCCTCGCCCTTAGGTCCTCCTTGTTACCTAACTTCTCTGGAAATGTGGGTTATAGTCTGGTTATCCTTTGCTTTATATCTAGTATTCACTTATGAGTGAGTACATACCATGTTTGTCCTTCTGAGTCTGGGTCGCCTCACTCGGGATGACATTTTCTAGTTCTATTAATTTGTCTGCAAATTTCATGATGTTGTTTTTACAGCTGAATAATACTTCATTGTGTATGAAACATCAAATTTAAATGACATCTTTACATAAAAGGAACATAACAGGTTTCTACAGAATATTCCATATAAATACCAAAGTATATACATACTAATCACCAGTCCATGGAGTTTTTCTAAAATATAATACATCTCAGAAAACACACACACACACACACACACACACACACACACACACATCTTACCCACTTTAAAATTATACAAATAACTCCACTATGCTACCTGAATATAATGCCATAAAACATAAAATCAAAAGCAAATGAATCTCCAATATGTGCACAAACTCATGATGGTTGCATAATCCATTACTGAATGATAAATGAGCCATATAAACAATGAAGAAAAAATTCCTGGAACTGCTAAAACTGACAACATAATACAATGAAACCTATAAGGACAAATTCAAAGTAGTCCTGCAAAGGAAGTTAATCAAAGACCCAAATATAAGTACATGTAATTCTAGTCTTTTACTATCTGAAACAGATGACAAAATAAAAAGAAAAGAAACATACCCAGGAGTAAAGAAAGTACCTCCAATAAATGATGTTGGGGAAATTGAATTTCCACATGTAGAAGAATGAATTTAAACACATACTTATCATTTGCCACAAAACTAACTCCATGTGGATCAAGAACCTAAAAATGAAACATGAAACACTGCAACTGCCACAGGAAAACATTGTCAGTACCCTACATGATATAGGTGCAGGAGAGGAACTTCTGAATAGGATTTCATTTGTCCAAGAATTCAGGTCAACAATTGGCAAGTGGGACGGGACATAATAAAACTAAAATACTTCTTCACAGCTAAAGAAGCAATCATTGAGTGAAGAGGGAGCCCACAGAAAAGGAAAAACTCTTTGCCAGCCGTACAGTTTACAAAAGATTAATAGCCAGATTGAATAATTATTTAAGAAAACAAAGTCTGAAAACAAAACAAATAATCCTTGCAAATATTGGTTTGGGACCTAAATAGAGAGTTCTCAAATGAAAAGCAGTAGTGAAGAAGTATCTCAAAAATGTCCATCTTCCCTAGCAATTAGAAAAATGCAAATAAAATCAACTGTGTAACTTCATCTTAACACAGTCAGAAACAAACACGCATACAAAAACTGGCATGAAATGCTGTAGGGGATGTGCAAGCTGGTCCAGCCATTCTGGAAATCAGAGTGGCAAATTCTTTAAAGGCTAAAATGTAATCTACCATATGACCCTATACCACTCCTTGGCATATGTCCAAAGGACCCAACATCCTATTCCATAAATACTTGCTCAGACATGTTCATAGCTATCCTATTCACAATATCTAGGAAATGGAAGCAATCTAAATGTCCTTTAATTGATGAATGGATAGTAGAAATGTGGTTCATATCCACTACTGAATACTATTCAGGTGTAAAGAAAAATGAAAGTATGAGCTTTGCAAGTAAATGGATGGAATCCAAAAAAGATCACTTTAAGTGGAATAAACCAGACCAGAAAGACAAATATCTTATGTACTTCCTCATATGAGAATCCTAGCTCTGAATCATCAGATTTGGAATGTGATACATATCCTACTAAAAATCAAGAGTGTAAAAAAGGACTATTACTGAGGTAGCCATGGAGTGGGGACCAATAGAGAGATGATCAGCAGGAATGAAGTAATCTGGTCAATTAGGGAGGGGAAGGAGATAAATACAGAAGGAGGGAAGAGGGTAAAATAACAGTAAGGATTTCTGAAAACGTAATAAGAAATCACATTATTAATTATCTACCAAAAATACATATAACACGTTAGTTCTCACATATACATGTGTGTGTGTGTATTAAGAAAATTTCACATATGTATTAAAAGAAATTTTCATATGCATATTAGTTTAAATATGTTTTACAAGAAATTTTCTCATTTTGGCTGTCTAAAAATGCTCCCTCCCATAACCAAAGACCACCTAACAAGTTGTAGATCAGAGTTGTCCAAGAAAAATCCTACGACTTTATAGGATATTTCTATTGTCCTTGGTTGAAAGGCAAGTCACTGTTTTTGAAGACACCATGTACTTTTGATAGACCAGAAGAAATCTTTCTCCTGAAGACTAGCTTTCATGGTACGGTAAGATGTCATGCAAACCTCCAAAGGAGAGAAGCAACCAACAGTCTGACCCAACTTTGACACCTATGAACCACAACGAGATGCAGCAGCATAATTTTGGGGCAACCAACCATTTCCTAATTGGACGTGAGACCCTCTTACTGGATGGAAAACAATGCCTGGTATTGGAAACCTAGGCAACTTCAGGTTAGGGATGGCATGGATCTTGGAGGAGAACCTAAAACCTCCACTTTATTTAAACCGTAATATCTCTACCACATTCTAAATATTTGTCCTATTTCCACAGATAAGTGTAATCCTTAATTCTCATCAAGGAAACTTCTTTTTTTAGTAGACAGAGACCATTAGAGTTGAATAGTATTCAATTGGATATATGTACCATATATTCACTAGCCATTCATCAGTTGAAGGGCATTTAGGTTGTTTTCATTTCCAAGCTATTGTGATTAGAACAGTAATGAACATGACTGAGCAAGCATCTGTGGTTCCACTGATCAAAATGTAGTGCTGCAGAGTCCAGGCCCAGTGGATACATCTGCAAAACTCAGCAGATTCTTGCTCAACTGTGTATATGGCTCCTCTATTCTCAATAACTAAAAGATGGAAACTACTTAAAAGTAATTTAGTGGATGAATCAATAATGAAAATATGGCACATATACACCATGATATATTATTCAACTTTAAAAAAACAAAATCATAAAAATTTCATGTAAATAGATGGAACTAGAAAATATTATATTGGATGAGCTAACTCAGACCCAGAAAAAAAATGCTGCATATTCTCCTTTATTTGTGCCTCCTAGATCTAGATCTTCAGATATGAATATATAACCTGGAATAACTGCAGAAATGGGGAAATGACAAAGGAACCCTGGTGGGATACTCTAGAGACAATATTATTGGGATTCATGTAATATTAAGATGGAAATGGAACAAAAACGGGAGAAAGACATTAACTGAGAAAGACTGAGCAAGGAAAATACAGAAGTAAAGGAAGGGAAGCGGGAGAAGTAACATAATGATGTTTTTAAAAGACATAGTCAATCAATCACATTATTTTTTATTTGCCTACAATTACACACACACACACACACACACACACACACACACACACACATAGATAGATATGTGTATATATATTCAATCAAATTAATTTATGTCACTTGGAGTGATATTTCCTCCAAGAGCAGTAGATTATCTAATAAATCCCTAGTACCAGGCAGAAGAAGCTTCCTTTCAAGTTGTTAGATTTGAGAGTACAGAATATGCCTAAATTGATATAAGCTATGTCCTTTGCCTTTGGTTACCTCCAAAAAGTTGGAAGTAAGTCGCTGTTGCTAAAGACACCATACACACTGGACACAGGACTTAGACAATTTGAGGTGGCTCTGACCCAAAAGCCTCCTCCATGAAGACTAGCCTTCACAATACCAGAAATTTCTACGCCCTTTGTCAAGGGAGGAAAGTAATCAATACCCCTACCTAGATATGGTGCCTATGAATCAAAACATTACCAGCACTACAAGATATCCTTAACAGCACAGTAATGGACCTCATACCTTAGCAGTAACCCCAGCTTTCTATTTGGGCATTACACTTGCTCAACAGGAGATAAATTGTGTCTAGTACTGTAAACCTAGCCAATAAGCTATGGCTAGTGGGGTCATGGATCTTAGAAAAGAATCTACTACTACTTTTCTAAACTAGTATAATTCCTAACTTGTTTCTACCCTTTTAACAACAGATAAGTGTGGCTCTCACCCATCATCAAAAAAGGCCTCTTTTTGCAGAAGTTGGAGACAATACAGAAAACCATACTTGATTAAAACATAGAGAGCAACTGACCCTGGTATGCCTAGCCTCAGTTGATACATCTACAATCCAACCTCATTGTAAAAGAAAAGGTGGGCAGGCTGTTGGAGTCAGAGGAACAGGAAGTCTGACATGAGATCATGTTTTCTAAATATCATTGTCAAATCTCAAGAGTATGACTGCCTAAACAACAAATGAATAAATAAATTCCAATACCATCTGGATGCAGGAAATCTCACATGGTCCCAGGAAATTAATGACTGTTTAGAGAAGGATAATTAATCTTTCCCAGGTAGTAGTGCCCTACTTATTTAATTGCTTATTTAATACCAAAATGGCAAGCCTTAAAAGTATATGCATACATGTAACACTGTATAGACCCAGCAGATTTTATTTATATATTTAATTGTATGTATGGTATAAGTGAGTTAGTGAGTGTGTGTATGTGTATATATACATTATAATAATAATTGAAGAAAAAGGATGTGCTTGAGAGAAAATGAGTTGGGGAACATGGAGGGTTGGAAAGAGAAGAAGCAAGAGGATAAATACTATAACATTTTAATTAAAAATAAAATTTTAAAAATAAAACCCATTTCATGGTAAGCATTTAATGAAGCAGTTAATACATTTCACTTTCTATTTTGCCTTGCATATAGCAAGTACTTGAATTTTGCAGTATAGTTAGCCTCTAATCTCTGTACCTCTATAAGATCATGCAAGATTTTAATATCCATATTGGGCAGATAGTAAAACTGGGGCCCAGAGAAAGCAGTGGCTTACTGAACTGAAGTTCATGAAAGATTTAAACCTTTCTGTTACCACTCCTTTGTGTCTTATGTTCAGCAGTTTTATTCATGTATGTGACATGGAGTGAGGTGGGACAGAGCATGGGAGAGATAACAGAGAAGAGAAATGTTGAGAAACAGCCAGAATTGCCTTTATGGTTTAAATTTTTTCTTGTGGACCACCTAGTTCCTTGAAAGGTTATGCCCTGGCTGCTATGACACAAAGGAGGTACAACAGGGCAAAGCATAAAAACAGGATAAAAATCAGTTGGGAAAGATGACATAAAAAACAGTCCATGCCTCACCCTCCTTATCAGTCATCAAGCCAAACAGAAAGTGCTGAAAGAGTTGAGTCAGCTTCCTGAGGAGAAAGGGGGAGTGTTTGCACAATTATTAAGAACATCTGGCAAAAGTCTTTCTGATTGGCCAGCATAGGTTCGCAGGGTAAATCTTTGAGTTCAATGTTTTGGGGTTAATTTTTGGTTGTCACAGTGAAATAAACATAGCAATAACTACTTTTTTCCTTATTCAGATCACTCATCATGATCCCAGCTCCAGGAAAAAACTACATTTCACATTAGCATTTTTGTATTTCTTTTCACTTTTTCCTAGTTCTGTTTTTAGGATTCTATATTAATTGTCCTCCCTCCCTGCTTCCAGTAAAGTTATCTGACAGTCAAAACAGCCTCACTCTTTCTTTCTGAATCATAGTTCTGCTTAACTCTCCACATGCTACTCTCCCAGCTCCCTCCACACACAACATACACATACACAAAAACACCATGGTTTTAGTGCTGTCTTTCTAGATAGGCTGAAGTGGAACAATCGGACTTTCACCAGAGATATGGTTCATAAATGTTACAATGTTTATAGTAGCTTAAAAATAAGATAAAGATCAGGAAGTAGTACTACCTACCACATGCCACGGAATGTACATTTTAAATAGTACTTCTTGTAACAAAACTTGCCTAAAAGATTTTATTAATCTTCATCTTATGAATCAGCCAACTGGGGCTTGAAAATGGTAAGAGAAATAAACTAGAAACCAATGTCAAATATATTTGGCTCTAAAGCCACAAGCTCTATGAATTGTATCCTCTTATTGTAAAAGAAACAAAATGTCAACACAACAGGATGAATGCTAAAACAATATCTGTCTTATTTAGTTCTCAGAATGTATGTGCCCACTAGTTGTTAACTCCCTTCTATAGATGGAGAAAACAATGCTCATTTCACAGTGTATAAACTAAATTTGTAGCAATGGATTATTAAGTACTTAAGGCAATATTATGGAAAACTCCTAGTATCACATTTTGCACTAATTGGAAACGGTAGCATTCGTTCCTTCTCTCACTTCAGTGAAAGAATTTAGCTGTGAGTTTGAACAATTCTCAGGGTGTATTTAACTGGTTTTTAAGCTGCTTAGTATCATGCTCAGTTTCAAAATGACCCAGGCCTGGATCCCTATTTAGAAAACTATATTCAGTAAAACTGAATCCAGCTTCAGGCATGTATTCCTGTGGCTCACAAGCTAAAAATGGTTTAAAGATATTTAACAGGTTGTAAGAGGAAAGAGTATGAACAAAAAGTGAAAACAACAGAATGTGGCCCACAGGCCTTAAATGCTCCCTGATCCTTTAAAAAATTTTGTCAAATTCTGCACTAGTCCCCTAGTATAGTGTGAAAACCACAAATAGTCGTTAGGCTATGATAATTGTTGCCCTTTCAACCATACCTTTCTCATTCCTCATTCTCTATTGGGAGGTTCTCTTTGAACTGGATGAATACATAACCCAAGTCTGGCTAAACATGACTTTTTTCTGACAATAGTGAGTGTTCTGGCTCAAACAAAGCCAATTTGAGTCTTTATCTTATATATGTAAATTCTAGAGGGAATGTCATTACTTTTCACAGAAGTTACTAAACCAAGTTTCATGGCAGCTGTGTTCCCTGATGTCTGAAATAATAAGGCAAGAAAGAAATTTGAATTCAGAAACTAAGATGAGTGAAAAAACAAAAACAGAATGGTGGCATTTTATAGTCCCTTGTTCTGACATTGAAGCATTTGTTCTTATGGTTTTACTTCAATTTCATGACTCACTCTAAGACTTCTTCCAAGGATATCTCAGTACTTTCTTCTTAAATAAAGCCATTTAATATTTTTGTTTATTTCATTTTTACCTAATCTAGACTGTTGGCTTTATAGCAAAATAAACAAAACAACAACAAAATCCTGCTCCAATAAAGCACAGGATAGAAATTTGTTGTAACTAGTATCATAAGAACATCCCACTTCCTAGCTGTATGAACTTTAGGAATGAGCAATATGCTATTAATGTCGGTTTCAATAGCTTAAAATTAGGATAATAATACCTATATAATGAAGGTTTATAAAAAGTAGGCAGGTAAGCTAAATGTGTTAAATAGTGACAATAATGTACTTTGAAATATATGAGGTCCTTTTCTCCAATGGCAAGGTCTAACAGACCAGCTGATTTCCAGACAAGGAAAATGTCCATGACTCATAGCTGCCCAGCTGTTTCTTGGTAACTCTTGACTGTAATAAACCTGTCAGATCTCTGCTCCATAAATCAAATCTTGAACTCAGCAGCTAGTATGACAGGTGTAGTTTAGTAGCGTAGGCTGAAGAAATCACTGAAACTTCTGATACATCTTGAGTCAAGACAATTTCCGCTTGCCACACATTATCTGGCTTCATAAATTGTATACTTCATAGCTCTCTAGATTTTCCAGTCATTGAAACAAACTTATTCATTTTAAGGCAAGTCACATAATTGTGATGAAAATGTGTTCTGTCCTCTCTGAGTAGATAAATAAGCAAGAATTCATGCATCCTTTTAGGAAGAGTATATTTATTACTTTTAAGAGACTAATTCAGGCCTGGGGATGTGGCTCAGTTGGAGAAGTTCTCGCCAAGCAATCACAGTGACCTAGGTTAGGATCCTCAGTCTCATTTAAAGAGTTTGGCATTAGGATGCATGTTTATAATCCAAACACTGCAGAGATGAAGACAGGACAGTTCCTGGGAATTGCTGGTCAGCTTGTCTTTCAGAATCAGTGAATTCCAAGTTCAGTGGGAGAACACATCTCAAATAATCACAGGATACTTGACTTTGACTGACAACCTACACACACACAAACACACAGCACAATGAACACACCACATACATACATAAAGAGACAACTTCCGTAGTTTTAAGGAAAATTGTTATCCAGATAGGATAAGAAGTGAGCTTTAGATTTCACACTTGCACCAAGATAGGTCATACACATTAGAAAAGAACAAAACCATCCAATTCCACACTTCATAAGGGACTTTTGGTGTTGTATGGCATTGTGTGCTTATCTTCTGACCATACTTGATTAAAATGGAGCCTTGTCCTACAGCAGCAAGAAGCTTTGGGGTACATAGCTAGAAGTGGCAGTTTAATTTGGAATATGATCTGAATGTCCAATCAGTAGAGCAGCCTCAGATAACTCATAGATAAGTCTCTTCAACACAAACAGTACCAGGATCTAGCCTCCACTATCCTTTGAAAGTCAGAGAGTAACATGAAGGACAAGTATAAGTAACCAGGGTTTTGTCCTTATTGTCCATTCTCTTCTTCTCCGAAGACTAAAGTACTCAGGTAGTGGAAAACATATATCTCTGTAACTTTATACCTCCCAACATACAAACATACATATGTAAATACAAATCTAAAGTTCACAAAAAGAATATTTTATGGAACTTTTACAATTCTGGCTCTTCAAGCTACAACCCTTGACCTGTGACACAAAAGAGTAAGTTTTGAAACTGACATAGTATTGAGATTTTTAGAATGGGTCAACTTTTAATAAATAGCTATGGAATTTGGTGAAAATGTTTGTAAGAATCCATCACTCAGAAAAAGAAAAGAAGAGGAAAAACTAATTTATCATAGCACAAAAAGCTATCAGTGGAATTAAAAAATCTTTCATACCAGGTTACACTGTTCTGCAAATCTGTTGCACAGAAATAATATCATGTCCAGTTTCTTTAAATTCTCCAAATGATTCCTATCTTAACTCAGTATAAATGAAAACTTCTGTAGGGAAGGAAAAGCCCAGGCTGGTCTCTCAACCCTGTATCCACAATGTCATAGTCACACTCACTTTTCTTGGCTCATTGAAATCACCTGAATTATTCCCATGTTTGTGAATTTATTTCATTTATCTATAGCCTTCTCCCCTAGATCTCATAGAACCAGCTCCTTACCATTAAAATACCAGCTTATATGCTACCACCTGTGTAGTAGTTAGAATAAGAATGGCCTCCATAGGCTCATATCTTTGAATGCTAAGGTAGTGGCATTAGGAGGTACGGCCTTGCTGAGGTGTGTGTGGCCTTGTGATAGGTGTGGCCTTGTTGGAGGAAGGTTGTCACTGGGGTTAGACTTTGGGGTTTCTCTTACTGCTGCATTCTGGTTCAGATGTAGTACTCTAAGCTATCTCTCCAGCACCATGTCTACCTGCAAGCTGCCATGCTTCCTATGGTGCCTATAACGGTCTAAATCTCTGAATGTAAGCAAGCCCCAGTTAATAGTTTCTTTTATAAGAGTTGTAGTGGAGCAGGTGGGAATAGGTGGAGGGTTAGAGGGGAAGGATGGAGGGTGAGAAGAGGGAGGAGGGGGAATCTGGTATGTAAAATGAATAGAAAATTTCTTAATAATAAAAAGGAAAAAAATTAAAAATCAATTTAAAAAAAGAATTGTAGTGGTAGACATCTCTTCACAGCAACAGAACATTGACTACAACAACCTGGAAGCCATCTTTTCTATTTGAAATGACCCTCTCAAGACTAGAGGTGTCATTCATTAGCATAGTATTTGCATATAGGAATCATTTGGAGAATTTAAAGAAACTGAACAGGATTCTCTAACATGAATTGGTCTTCTCTTTCCATTTATGTATGGAATTATCTTTATAATATTTATTTGCTCACCAGTTTTCCCTCACTAATACATTAGTGCTGTGAGAATAAGTATCTTGGATTTTTCTTTTAAAACATTAAAATCTATTCATTGTATAAGATGACTGATTTCATAACTACATTTTGATTCAAGTGTATTATTTAGCTTATTCATATCTACTTCCCACCACCCTCTCCTGTTTGTCCCCTTCTCTATCACACTAATTACCATTCTCTCCTTAAATAGTTTTTTTGTCATACACACACATACACAGGGAGAAAACAAACAAAAAACACCTCTAGACGCTACTGTGAAGTAAAAAATCTGTAGAATTTTAGAATATGCTCATTTTGCCAATTGTGCAAGGTTGTATGATGTAAGTCCTACAGCAGTGTACCTGGCTTCACATAAATTTCAGAGGATGCCTGTGAGAGCCATTGGTCCCAGGAAAGGGGATTCTCTAACAGTGTAATCCTTAATGAAGTTAAAGAAGCAGAATATTCCAAGACTCCCAACAATAGTCTGAAATGTCATTTTTGGGAAGTTTCAGGAAAAATAGTCCAACCAGTGAGATCTATAGCATGTGATGCTCTTGAATCATAAGGACGTCATTTTTGGGAAGTTTCAGGAAAAATAGTCCAACCAGTGAGATCTATAGCATGTGATGCTCTTGAATCATAAGGACTGTTTCTAGGAGTCTTGAGCCCATTCTATACCAGAAGGCAGAAAACACAGAGGTTTTTGTCATTTCTCAAGATTTAATGGTGCTTTTTCTGTTATATTTTGCACTTCTTTGGGGATCGTTATTCCCTTTTTTCTGTTCCCAAGATGATATTGTTCAGACATGAAGGTGTGTGGTTTGAGTGTCTCCTATGGGTCCATGCAAACTAATGCCTTTATAAATGAAAGAAACCCTAATGATTCCAGAAAATAACTCTTAATTAGACCTGATAAATACTTTCAGCAAAGTGTCAGAATGCAAAATTAATAATCCATAAATCAGAAGCCTTAGTCTATATTGATAACAAACTCAATGAAAAACATATCAAGAAAATAATCCTATTCCCCAAAACCACAAAAAATTAAATACATAAGAAGATATCTAACTAAGGAAATGAAAGACCTCTATGCTAAAAACTTTCAGACACTGAAGAAAGAAACTGAAGAATGTACTCAAAGATGGAAATTCTTTCCAAGCTTATGGATTGGAAGAATGAATATGTGAAAATGTCCATCCAAAAGCAGGCTCTAGAATGAAATCTAGCCAAAATGTTAGTGTAATTCTTCACAGACATAAAACCAAACAACCTCAAAGTTTGTATGGCAGCCCCAAAAATAAGGATAGCCAAAGTAATATTGGACAAAAGGAATACTGTAGGAGGTATCACCTTACCTGATTTAAAAAAAATATATATAATGCAGAGAGCTATAGTATTAAAAATAGCATGGTACTAGCACATAAACAGAAGTTAAGATATGTATAGTTTAAATGAAGTTATGCCACTTGGGATACTCCCTCAAGAGCAACAGACATTCTAACCAAACTATAGCACTTCTGTGGAATGTTTTTCTGTATGCTGTGAATATGTGTTGCTCTGATTGGTTAATAAATAAACCTGTTTGGCCAATGGTGAGGCAGAATAAGGCTAGGTGGTACATTCAAACTTAAGGCAGAGATGAAGAAGGGTAGAGTCAGGGGAGAGGCCAGCCACTGTCCAAGGAGCAGCAAGATGCCAGCAGACTGATAATGTCAAGGCCATGTGGTAACATACAGATTAGTAGGAATGGGTTAATTTAAGATGAAAGAGCTAGCTAGCCAGAAGCTGAAGCCTTAGGCCATACAATCTGTAATCAATATTAAACCATGTGTGTTTACTCGGAACAGAGCAGCTGCAGGAAAGGTGGGACACAGGAAAACTTCTGCCTACACAGTACCAGTCATGAGATACCTCCTTTTATATTGTTAGATAGAGAAGTCCAAAAGATTCTCAAAACAATATAGGCTGTTGCCTTTGTTTGCCTCACAGAAATTAAAGTTATGTCCATATTGTTAAAGACCCCATGCAACTAGGACACAGAATTGAGAGGAATAAAAATAGGTCCCAAAAGAAAGTTTCCTTTCAGTGGACTAATTTTCATATTACCTGAAGGTGCTATTCAAGCTTCTAACAGATGAAACAATCAATGGTCCTTCTCAGTCTTGATACCTATGAACCAAACAATGATCTACATGACAAAATATCCCTAAAGTTACAATATTGCATGGTGGTAACCAACAGCTGTTTAATTTGACCCAAGTCTAGCTGAGTAGAAGGGCAATCATGTTTTATACTGTTAACCTAGTGAACTACGTATGGTTAGTGAGGTTGTGGATATTAGAGGAGAATGCACTATTGACACTATTCCAGTACAGTTTCTAACCATATTATAAACAGTGGTTCTCATACTCATAGGCAACTGTAATTCTTATTGCTCCTTACAGAAGCTTCTTTTTGCAACAGCTAAAGACAAATACAGAAAACTGTAACTGCTCAAAATTGACAGAACAACTAACCATAGGGTTCACAGCCCTGTTTGATGCATCTATAACACAACCTCTACACATACATGGCTCAGGGAACATTTCCGAATAGGGGGTGGAAACAGTATAAGAACCAGATTACCAGGAAATCTAATGTAAGATGGTGTGTTATAATATGACAAGGAAGCTGCACCCATGAAATTTCAACAGTAAGGTCATCCAAAGAAGACCCAAACAACAAGAATACCAGTTAACATGAAAATGTGGATGGGAAAAATTTTATGGGCCTCTACCTTTAGAGGAAGAGCTACAGTCAATGACTGTTGAAAGAGGGGGAATTAGTCTTCCCAAGGGATGAACCCCTTAAGTGATTATCCAATAGCAAGTAGTCAGGTCTAAAAACTAACATACAATCAATATTAAACAGATTCAGCAGGGTCAGAAGGGTGCATTTATATATGAATAATAATAACTTGAAAAGGAGGCCAAGAATTTGAAAGGGAGTGGGTGGGGGTATGGGAAGTGTTAGAAGAAAAAGTGGATGGAAATGATGGAAATGTATTTTAATTAAATAAAAATGTTTGGTGGTATTTGTTGTGAGGAAAATGCAGAATAATGCTACTTTACCACAGCCAGAATGGCCAAGATCATTAATGAAAATGACAATAAAGTCTAATATAGGTGTGGGTAAAGGGGAACTGTAATATGCAGTTGATGAGAATAGAAAGCAGGCTAGATGTTTCCCAAAAGTAGATGTAGAAATACCCTATGACCAAGCTATATTATTCCTGGGTCTATAAAGTCCCAAAAGACTTTATGTCCTACTATAGAGAAACTTGGACGTCTATTTTAATTGAGGCTCAATTCACACTAGTGAGGAAATGCAGTGAACCAAAATGCCTACCAACTGATGAATAGATGACAAAAATGTGATACATGTGCATAATGATCTACCATAATACTATACAGAAAAGAGGAAATTATGAAAATTTCAGGTTAATGAATGGAATTGATAAAAAAAAATTATGTGGAGTGAGGTCACCCAAACCCAGAAAGACAAATGTTGTATGTATGTTCTTTCTCACATTTACATTCTACCTTCAAATCATTTTTTTGTATATTTAACCTGGAATATATATATAGAAGCCGAAATACTAGAAACAAGTTGTTGGGAGATGGATGCTGTAAAGGAAGTGATATATGAAAGTAGAGAAGGGGCTTACTGAGGATAGAAATGTTTAAGCATGGAGAGGGCAGAAAATGGGAAATGCATTGAACAAAGGCTTCAAATTTTTGTAAAGGTATATTGAAACCAACCTTGGGAAAACGGTTCAATTAGAGAGGGTAGTAAAGCAGTCATGAAATGAAGTAAGAGAGGAAATACTCATGGTTAAAGGTTTAAGTAGATATAGGACTGAGGAAAGGAAAAGATGTGGTCTTGTTGGAGGATATGTGTCACTGTGGTGGCTCTGAGGTCTCATATATGATCTAGCCATACCCAGTGAGACAGACCACTTCTTGTTGCCTGCAAGTCAAGATGTAAGAATTCTCAGCACCTTCTCCAGTACCATATCTGCCTGCTTGCCACCATACTCCCAGCTGCCACGCTCCCCTTTGTGATGATAATGCATTGAACCTCTGAAACTACAAGCCACCACCTCAACTAAATGTTTTCCTTATAAAAGTTGCTATGATCATGAAGTCTCTTCACAACACTAGAAACTCTAAGGAAGACAAAAGTTGGTACCACAGACTGGGGTATTACTGTGATAGACCTTACCATGCTTTTGTTTGAAGGATTATGGACTTTGGGACTGTGGCTTAGAAAAGCAGTTGAATGCAAGTGCTACTTAAGGGGCCATTGAAGACAGTGATGCTGAGTGTGAATTGAACTGTGGGGGGCTGGCTAAAAATGTTTCAAAGGAAAAGAATTTTAGTATGTTGCTTAGAGATCCTTCTTGTGATATTTTGGTGAAGAGTATGGCTGCCTTTTGTCCTTGTCAGAAGAGTCTGCCTGAGGCTAAAGTGAAGAGTTTCAGATTAATTGCATTGTTAAGGAAATCTCAAAACAGCTTGTGTTGGATTCTGTCATGTGGTTACCAGTGTTAACTCTAATGAAGATTTATACTGAAAAGGAGCAAGCTGAAGAGGGAAATTACAAAGTGTAAAATTTGAGAAGAAAGGGAGTACCAGGAAGTGAAATAGAGCTAAGTCCTGTGTCCAAGGAGACAAACAGATTAAGAAATGGAATAAATGGAGTGGTGACCTCAGGGCTAGATCCCACCCAGCTAAATTCCCAACTTGTGAAAAGGAATTAAAGAAAGGCCTACAGCCAGGTGTAATGGTGCATGCCTTTAATCCCCAGCACTGGTGGATCTCTGGGTTTGAGGACAGCCTGGTTTACAAAGCAAATTCCAGAAAAGCCTAGGCAGCAAAGGAAACCATTGAAAACAGAAAGCTGGTGAAGATATTATTGAACAAGTGGCCACAGTAAGCAGCAGAACTTGGCAGCTTTGACCACATGGTTCTAGAGTTAGGTGTTATAATTCCAAACTACCCCCCCAGCTACATGACCACACATGTGCTATTCATCAGTCAGTCAGAATGCTTAGCCATGCCAGGGCCTTGTGTCCTATGTAATCTGTGTGCTACATGATCACATAATTTATGGGCATGCATGGCATAGCTACATAAGCCCATATGCACATACTGGAGGGGGGACCTATAATAGCAGATTCCACCTGTTCCACCAGCCCCTTTTCCCATAACATTTGTTTCTAGTAGGCCTATTAAATAATCCCTCTTTTCCCTCCACTAATAAAAGCTCTTATAATGGGTTTCATTGTACCTCACGTTTTTTCTCACATGGAAAATAGTGCCACAAATAAATAACATTAAGGATACAAGAAAGGAGTTATGGAATTTCCCTCCATGACTAAGGAAAACAGCTGAGGCCAGATGTGTCCCTGATGTGTCCCTGAAAGTCTAGTGAGGCCATTGTGTGAAGCTGTGAGGGTGAAGCCTGGATTGCCTTGGAAATCCCAGGATGCGGAAAATGCCAGAGTCAGAGTAGTGGGATATTGCTAACAGGAAGTGGAACCAGCAAGAGAGAGAGAGAGAGAGAGAGAGAGAGAGAGAGAGAGAGAGAGAGATGTTTCATTCAAGAAAG
Source organism: Onychomys torridus (assembly GCF_903995425.1). NCBI lineage: Eukaryota > Metazoa > Chordata > Mammalia > Rodentia > Cricetidae > Onychomys > Onychomys torridus. Next base: position 86,371,295 of record NC_050466.1, on the reverse strand, counting down.
CTGAAAGGAGTTGGAGATCTGAAGAAGACTTGATGTCAGACATGGAAATGCATCAGAGTTTGGAGTTTGCCCAGATGGCTTTTAGGTTTGGTCCAGTATTTCCTCATTGTGCTCCCTTTCCTGCATTTTGAAACAGTAATGTATATCCTGTGCCATTATATATTAAAGTATGTGATCTGCTTTTTTATTTTGATTTTACAGGAAATTCCAGTCAAGAAATTGCATGAATCTCAAAAGAGACATTGAACTTTAGACCTTTAAATAAGTTTGAGACTGTTATAGACTATGGAGACTTTTGAAGTTGGACTGAGTACTTTTTTGCATTATGATATGGATATAAGCTTTTGGGGTCGAGGGAATGAAAGGTGGTAGTTTGAAAGAAAATGGTCCCCAAAGGGAGTGGTGCTATTAGGATGTGTGGCCTTAATGGATGAATTATGTCACTGTGGAGGGGGGCTTTGAGGTCTCATATATGCTCAAGCCATGCCCAGTATAATAGACCACTTCCTGGTGCCTGCAAGTTAAGATGTAAGAATTCTCATATGAGATCCCTAGCTTTGAACCATCAGATTTGGAATGTGATATACATATCATAGTATAACACCTTCTCTAGCACCATGTCTGCCTGCATGCCACCATACTCCCAGCTACCATGTCCCCCACTATGATGATAATGGAATGAACCTCTGGGACTGTAAACTGTCAGCTCAATTAAATGTTTTCCTTATAAGAGTTGCCATGGTCATGGTGTTCCTTCACACAGAAGAAGAAATCCTAATTAAGATAGTGGGTGAGCCAAAGTTAATGGTACATGAAGATGTCTTAAGTAAATCTACTAATTAATAGGACAATTAAACACGTGTTTGTGAATGCTGTGGCTATCCCTCTGTATGCTGTGAATGTGCTGCTCTGATTGGTTAATAAATAAAGTGCTGATTGGCTAGTAGCCAGGCAGGAAGTATAGGTGGGACAAAGAGAGAGGAGAATTCTGGGAACAGGAAGGCTGAGTCAGGAGTCACCAGATAGACATGGAGGAAGCAAGATGTAAAGATACCAATAAGCCAAGAGCCACTTGGCAAGGTATAGATCTATAGAAATAAGATGTAAGATCTAGCTAGCAAGAAGCCTGAGCCATTAGGCCACACAATTTTAATTAATTAATTAATTAATTAATTAATATAAGCCTCTGTGTGTTTATTTGGGTCTAAACGGCAGTGGGCCTGGGCAGGACTGGAGAAAACTCATCTGTGTGTGTGTGTGTGTGTGTGTGTGTGTGTGTGTGTGTGTGTGTGTGTATTATTGGTTTGAATGATAAACTCCCCAGTATCCTTATTTGAATACTTGTCTATTTGGTAGAAGTATTTGGGAAGGATTCTTAGATGTGGCCTTGCTGAAGGTTATTTTTCACTTGGGACAGTCTTTGAAGTTTCAAAAGCTCAGGCCATGCAGAGTTAGCTTTTTCTCTGCCTTTTGGTTGTCTCTTAAGATGTAAGTTCTGAGCTACTGCTCCAAAGTCTTGCCTGCCTGCCTGCTGCCTGCCTGCTTCCTATCATGCTGACAACCATGGTGGTCATGTGCTTTAGCCTCCTGAAATTGTCTAAGTTGCTTTGGTCATGGTGTCTTATTACAGCAATAGAAAGTAACTAAGACATGTGTATTTAAGAAGGAAGTGTGAACAGAATTATCTTGCAAGGGTAGACAATACTGTATCTAGAGTATATGGGTTCGCTAACAAAAATCTCAGTGCCAGCCATGGGATATCTCTATCAGTTACTCTTCAGAGAGGCCCTAGAGGCACCCAAAGCAACACAGGCTATTGCTATTGTTCTTAGTTTCCCATCATAATCAGATAACAAGATCCTATTTGTAAAGGCACTACTCATTTTGGATGCAGGGCTTGAAGAAACTACTAGGAAACTCCCTACTACATAAAGCCACAAGATGTTATCTATATTTCTGAGGGGAAAATACTGTGGCTTCTCCATAATGGTAAGATGATTATGAGGATAACTAACCACTTTCTGGTTGGATATTGGGCCTGATTCAAGTGGAATATTTCATGCCTGGTACTGTAAATATGGTCCAAACTCCATGATTGGGAAGACCATTAGCCCTAGAGGGAAGCATTTACAGTATTGTTTTGCTAAATATCTTATGCTGTCAAATTGAATTCTAAACACTTACATTTGCACAATAGATTTATGCTGACTTCAACTGCAGGAAAAGAAACTTCTCTGTGAGGTAAGTAATTGTAAAAATACCAAATACAAATAACTGAGTGTTCTACTTACAACCATCCAAGGCTCAGGGAACTTTTTTGAAGAGGGAGTAGAAGGCATGATAGAGGCAATTTGAAGGAGAGTTTTGAAATGCTAACTTCTGAACATGACATATCTGCATCAAACATCGACTCATAGCTTCTATGATTACTTGCACAAGATCAAGCCACTTAACATCCCATTATGGATGAGTAATGCCTAGTTCTACACTCCTATCAAAAGAACTATAAGAGGTTGGTGACCCCTGAGGGAGGAAGTTCCTCTCTCCTTTATGGATATGGCACACTAGTGGATTGCTCATGAATCATTTCATATACATGTATAATTATCTTCTCCAATTTAAAGGTAAACATTCAAGAGCCATTTATTCCCAGCATTTTGACCAGTTATAATCCCCCATAGTAACCATTACTCAGTATATAAAAGAGATTTATGAGATTGAAACTGACAGAAGCAATAATACATGGACATAAGCATAAATATTAAGAAGGCAATTTGACAGACACACCATGCTCATCAACAGAACATAGCTGATGTTTCCTCAATGAGTCCTATGGCAATTCCAGCCAAAGGATATTTTTATTCTGACTTAAAATACTTAAAATATTAGACACAGATATCTTCATGCTGTGGTCTTTTGCATAACCTGATGCTCACTTCAAATTCCTTTCTTCACACACACACACACACACACACACACACACACACACACACACACACACACCTACAGGATATCTTTTCCCACAACATATCACCTACACTTGGGGGAAGTGTAATGTGGGTAATGTAAATCTTCATTTCCTATTATTTCCAGTGAGTTTTACTTTTGTGGTATACCATTATCTCTCACATGGTCACCTCAGTTTTGTGAAGGTATTTTTATGTAGAAATAGTTTATAAAATTGATGTTTCTACAAGGGGACAAGTAGTGAAATGTCCCATTCTACTATGTTACTGATGTTGTTCCCACTTACTATTTTATGTGTTCATTCTTTCCAGTTTTATACTTTTAAAAATATTTGTGTTAGTACCTGCATGTATGTATATGCACCCTTTCCATGCATAGTGCCAGAGGAAGCCAGAAGAGGATATGGGATGCAATGAAACTAGAGTTACATGTGGTTGGGAGCTCCGCAATATAGATGCTGGGAACCAAACCAGAGTCTTCTGCAAGATGTGAAAGCACTCTTAACCACTGTGCATCTATCCAGTCTCCTATTGTTTTCTTTTTTTAAAATGGGACTAATAGTTGAAGTATTGTAAAAGACTGCATCTGTTTTGGTTGTTGCTGTTTTTGCAGTAATAAAACATTTTGACCAAAGGAAACTTCTAAGAAGAAAGAGTTATTTGACTTAGGGTTCCAGTGGGTTAGCAGTCATAATGATAGGGAAGACACGGTGTCAAAAGCAGGAAGCTGACAGGTCACATCTCAATAGGGCACAAGAAGCAAACAGCTAACAAGAATTTGGATGAGGCAATAAAATCTCAAAGCCCTCTCTAAAGGACTTACTTCCTCCACGAAAAGGATTCCATAATGTTCCCAAACAGCACCACCAACTGAGAAACAAGTAATCAAATATATTAGCCTATTATAGGAGTGGGGGGGCATTATTCTTGTAAACCACAGCAAAGAGTTAGTGAGATAACTTTTATAAATTGCCTAGAACTGGTGCCTATATATAGTAAAAGTCTTTTGGTTAACAATTCTGTCATTTGAATCTAGTAAATTATCATAATTATAATAAGGTGTCTTCCCCATCAATTAAAGCTGAATGACAGAAGGTCTATTTGCCTCCAGGTTACTTGAAATTAAAATTACTAATAAGCGTATATGCAGCAATATGCTTCTGGGCTTAGGCCTGCTAGTGTAGTATGTAGAAAAAATGTGGGTTTGGCTACTTGCCTCAGTCAAAATTGTGTTGTTTCAGTCAGTGTTTGAGTAATGAAAGACTAAATAAAACAAGGAAGTGTTGACAAGGAAATAGATTAATAAGTGAAGTTTTCAGCGAGCATGTGGAAAGCACTGCAGGTGGGCTATGAGGAACTTGGCAGTTAGGATGTTCACACAAGACTTTTTGCTTGGATATGCTCTGTTTATTCACACCAGCATTCCTTACAATACCATGCTATAATACAGGCTACAATAACTTTATGCAAGCAGATTTCTCACTAAGCAGGGAACAGTAGGTCAGGTAGAAAAGTGCTGCAGAGTTCTATTAAGGAATCCTTCTCTTTTAGAATGCTTCTTGCAGGCCTGATCCACTTCACAGAGAAGCCTTTCACATGTGGTAGGTCCAGAGGATGACACTGTTGAAAGTCCTTGAGAGGTTAGGGTACTACTAGCACTGACTGGTAGGCATGAGTGAACTCAGCAACAGTGCCAGAAACTCAGCAGTCACCAAAGCCAGAGCCACACAGATGCCATTCTCCAAGTCTTCTTGTGGATGGATATCAGTGCAGGGGCCATCTCTGGGCAGTGAGATACTAGAATTGCCTGCAAATTTCCAAATCCTTGTATTGTTCCAATGGTGTTGGTTTTTTGCTATGGGACTTCCACACTTTAGGGCTCTTTCACCTTGGGGTTGTTTAATTAATGTGCAAAGCCTGTGTTGGGCTTCACTCATATGGGGATATCCTGTGGCTGGCTCCTGTCGTGCAAGCATTACATTATTCCAAGTCACACAACATAGTTTTCAAGTTACACAAATTATTTCATTTACATTAGTAATAGAGGGAAAGAAAATTAGTTGGGTAGGGTGTGCTTTAGTCCCTTCTGGGTGGTAAAACAAAATCTCTTACCCTCAGTAGGTTTTAAGCAATATTTATTTCTCATAGTTCTCTATAGGTTTGGAGTATAAGACTAAGATATCTGCAGATTCACAGTTTAGTCCATGTCTACTTCCTCTTTTGCTGCCCCCTTGTATTTTCACATGATGGAAGGGGTAAGGAATATCTATGATTCATATTATTTTTTCATAAGAATACTAATCCTTTTCATGAGTTCTCTGCCCTCATGACCTAATCAATTTCTGAAGGACCACCTACAAATTCCTTGCTATTAGAGTTTAGGTTTTAACATATGGGAAGATATAAACATTGAGAACATAGCAAGGGGAAAATGTTTAGTAACTATAATCACTGCTATCCCCAGGATCTAATGGTGATAATTTCAGTTATTGAGTTCCTGGGTTTAGATCTCAGATAAGGAGTCTTGAAATGCTCCTCTTTAATCTTCCTAAAAATTCTTGTTTTGTTCCCTTTTTTATGGATATGGACATTGAGGTTCAAAAAGGTTTAAGTTACTTTTTCAAAATCATGCAACATATAAGCCAGTGAGAGATTAAGAACCTCAATTTAGGATCAAAATTCAGTCTATTGCTGAGTTATATACTTTTTTAAGAAGGACATGTTTGGATTCAGATTCTGGCTTTCATTCTGGAAAGAGTTTATGCTACTTCCATCCCTGGGCATTTCAGTCTATTTCTTGAATTTTGACTTTCATATTTTATAAAATAATGAAAAGAATGCATACTTCAAAGGTATGCCTATGAGGTAGATGAATTCATGTGTATAAAGTATTTTGAGAAGACTCATTTTAAAAAATATTCATAGGAACAAGACAAAAGAAATATCTGTGACATGACCTGAGAAGAAATATTTTGAGAAATAGGAGGAAACCAGAAGAAAATCTTATTCCAACAAAAGAATGTTTCCAAAAGAAAAGTGACCAACACTGGAAAAATCTGTGAATGAAGAAGAAAATGAACAAAAATGTTCCCTAATTTTTGGCACTAAAATTGTGGCCTAAAAAACAACACATGGGGTAAGGAGCCTGATTATAATATATTAGGCTGTTGATAAGAATGATTACATGGAAACAGTAAATACAGAGGACTGTGGTCAGAATTTTAAAAATTATTTTATTAATATATATCAATTATATATAGTGATAGGTTTCATTGTTACATTTTCATAAATGTACACAATATAGTTTGATCATATATCCATTCCTTATTACCACTCTCTTTCCCAACTAAGTCCCTTCTATTTTCATGGTGTGTGTGTGTGTGTGTGTGTTATTCAGTGAGTTTCATGGAGGTTGTTTATTTACAGGAGCATAGGTGAATGATTGGTTACAGGACTGTGGACACCTTATCAGAGGCTACACTGTTGAGGAAGATATCTGTCTTCCCCATCAAACATTCCCACTATATAAATTCTCAGGCAAAATACAGGATAGAATCCTCCCCTTATTTCATGACAAAGTGTTGACAGGTCCATTCTTGTGCAGATTTTATGCAGCTACATGGCTGTTTTGTTCAAGACTGCAGTAGCCATGTTATATTTGGAAAACAATGACCCACAAATCCCTACCCCTGTTTCCAGTTCTGAAATTCTTTTTACCCATTTCTTGATATTTTTCTGAGCCTTTGAAGGAGTGCTTTAGACATTCCATTCATGGCTGAAAATTCAACACTTATTCTCTAGACTTTAGTTAATTTCTTTTAGCTGCATTTTGCAGTGCAAAATGAAGCTTCTTTGATGAATGCCAACACTAGCGCTAATCTATAGGCCCAAGCATAGTTATTTAGAAGTGATTTGATTAGTACATTATGCCTATTTGTAAAAACAAAAACATTATCTTCTCCACTAGGGTCTATGAGCTCTGTAGCCATGGGTTTTTATCTGAATTTATAGTATCTGACCCAGTATCTGGTCAGGACCTTAACTAAGAAAGGAGAAGAGATGGAGTTACTTATTAAAGTGGAGGCTGTGTAGATCTAGGTTCAAGTTAATTTACATTGGGAGAGGGATTCAAAGGTGTTTGAGGGTAGAGGGGGCGGGCACAACAGAGAGGACGGCTAATACTGATACCAGTGAAGATGTGGATGATTGACGATGCATATCCACAAGGGACAGGAAGAAGAGGCTCCCTTCTTCTCTTCTCCTTTTAGAGGGAAGGGAAGGCTGGTTTAAGAAAGCATGGCCATTACAGTTAAAGTAAAAGAAGCAGAGGTATTAAATATGCAAACGTCTCTGGTGGTCATGACAAAAAAGGTGAAAGTCCATTTTCTAGACTGAAAATTCAGTGCTGAGTAGAAAATTTCAGGGAAACTTTTGAAGTATAGAATTGCTCTCCAGATTGGATAGGATGGTCCATTTGGGGAAGGGAAGAATGTGTTGTTTTTAATGTGGCAGTGAATAATTCAGGGATCACTTATTTTTGAGAGTTCTGAGTTACTTGCCACTTTTGGCACTACAGAAAATTACCTATCATATCTGTGACTCAGTTTTCTCAATTATAAAATGAAATCTTGCATTCAGAACATTAAAACAGGACCGGATATGCAGAGTTAATGAAATGATAATGAACATTTAGCTGTCACTACTATTTATTATGTATTTCCAATGTTTGATTCTGTTTAGTTGAGGAGGCATTGAAAATCTTGTGTGGTGGTCACCATGAGGCCTGGATGTCTCAAGAATAAATTTAAACATGATTTGATTTTTTTATCCTTTAGCCTTCCCACCCAGTCATATGCTAATTAATTTGTTAAAGACCTACTAATAGATACAATAAAAATTGCTAAAGTATATGCTCTGGGTGCTCTTTTGCACCTGGAAATTAGTGAAATGACTAATAGGTTCTTGACCCACAGGTTCACAGTCCGCTGAGATGGGTTAGAGTCAGGTAAGAGGCTCAATGGAGGCAATTCTCAAAGTAAAATAAAAGCGGAATGTGGTGAGTTCATAAATGAAGAGGTAGAGGTGGACGTATGGCTTATACCTTTAAAGCCTGATTTAGAGATGCTATGGTTAAAGGGTCATACAGTCCTGTTCTGTTCGGGTTATATAAGAAGACACTGTCTCAAAACAGCAAAGCTACAAACAAAATGAAATGAAGATGTAAAAAATGATCATATAAAACCAGTAAGTATGGCAAATCCTTTGCAGAATTGGCTTAAACTAGAAATACAAAAGGCAGCAGAAGCATCTGAAAGGAAATGACTACAAAGACCCATGAAAAGTAATAAGCAGCAGACAGTAGGAATGAATGCTGATAGATCACTCTGAGATAGAAAGTTCTTAAAATAAGAGAGAAGGATAAGATTAAGAAAGGAGAGGTCACCGCTCTTTTATATTCTTAGGAAATGAAGTGATTATTAGGCGTTTTAGAGTAGTATTTGAGTCTTGACTAATAGGAATGAATTGGAAATAGTCATTTCTGGTAAATGAAAAGAAACATGATTTAGGATGAGAGAAAGTAACACTAAAGAACTATGCTAGTTAGAACTCAGCTGAAGTTTGAAAAATCACACAGATAAAAGTAACTTTCTTATAATCCATCTTTGTAATCCAGAAGACCCAAGCGATTACATGAGATAGCTCTGGCCAGAGTTATTTTGGAATATTGTACATGCTGACTAACAGACATAAGAAACTGATCGTGTAATTAGGGATATTGCTAGACATACCAAAATCCAAAGATTCAGCTCTATAGCTCTCACCATTCCATGATTCATTAAATTTTGCTTTCACTTGTACTTTTCAGGCTCTGTAGATTGGAAGAGCCTTAGTCTAACTGAAGAGACATTATTTTCTATTATAATAAGTCACTGTGTCTGCATTTTACCCTCAAATTAGATGCTATCCTGGCTTCTTTGGGAACTCTCTAAGGCCAATATTCCTAAGTGTTCTGAGGAATATCTGAAGGTTGGTATTAGAGAGCCCCCAAATCTCTCTCTGTGACCCAAGAGGAACCTCTCTGCAAACATAGGTATGCTTAGGGGAGGCTGGGCCTGTCTCTCCTCCAGTTAGGTATATAAGGCATGTTCTAGCAATGATGTATAATCAGAGAAACATTTCAATTAGGATTATGCTCTTTGATCTCATGACATAACTTCTGCTCATGACGAGAAGAGAGTCTGGGGGAATCCCAAGAAGTTAAGTGACCCAACTCAGTTTTCACTGCCCATGGGAAAAACGTAGATTCCATACAGAGGAAATAGATGAGAGCCTTACTCTGACCCAGTGCCACACGGTACCTCAGGTACCTAGAGGTAATGCTGAGGCAAAGCTCATTTATCCATGGAAGTCCAAAACACACAGACAATTCCTTATATTAGGGTATTTTTGAAAACTCTTTCTGAAAATATTTGAATGGAGAGCTAGAGGAAGTGATGGATGAAGTCATAATAATGGCTGGGAATAGGGCCATGATGATGGCTGGGGAAGAAATTTTTAAGCTGTGGAACCACAAGTCCAAAGACCAGTCCTTAGAGTGTCAAGTATTAGGAGAAATAAACCAAAGATACTGAAATGGTTGAGCACAGTGTTGAAGCAGATTAGTAGGAGATGACATCAAGTACATAATGACAGGTTGGTGGCAGTCAGATGGAGTAGAGTACATTATAAACAATTTAAAACTGTAATTAATATATTTGAGTTTTACTCTGAATAAGACAACCCAAATATGGTTTGAAAATACTTGTGTTTATTAATATTTCAAGGGTCACTCTAGTTGCTAAGCTGTGAATTAACTAGTATGGAGGAATTACAAAAGCAGGCTACCAGAACAGTTGAAGGAAAGGTGCTGAGTTATGGAATTGAGAATGTATTTTAAAGACAGAACATGCTAGGGAATTGTATATGACATTTAAAAAGTAGAAGCAGGGATTATTCCATTGTTTTTGCTCTTTTATGTTGTTGCTAGGATAAATATATTAATCTAATCAATTAAAATGTGTGAAAAATTCCTGTCAAGTTCTTGTGAGGATCAACAATTATTCTGCTATTGGACAAGTTATAGGAGGAGGTAAAGTTACTTCCAGACATTTTCCAGATGATACAACAATAACTTACACATTCTGAAGATTTTCTGCCACTTTTCTCTCAGGTTCTTCCAGATATGATCATGGAATACTAGGATTCACTACAGCTGTAAAATGTGAATAGTAAACCCTACTTCAAAGGACAATTGTTAGTGACAAAAGAACATAATTTGCAAGATTACAGATTGCTTTAGTTTAAATATGAAATGTCTTGCAGGAGTCTATTTGTCCATAGCTTGGATAATAGCCCATTGTACTTCTAGAAACTGCTACAGCTTTTAAGAAGTGAGGTATTGTGGGAACTATTTTGGTAACTAGGGCTAGGTCTTTGAAGGAGATAGTGAGACCCAGATCTTTTGATAAGTCTCACTTTTGGATTCTGGCCATCATGTAAATGGCTTTGTGCCACTGGGTTAAGCTAAATTGCCACAGACCATAAATCAACAGCGACAACCAACCATGGACTGAAATCTCCAAATCTGTGATCCCAGACAAGCCTGTCTTCAAAAGCTGATCATTATTGTTGTGGAATGCTGGCTAATGCAAAGAGGAGCAGCTAAGGTTGCTTCTTGCCACCATCTCAACCTTTGCTGTTTATTGTATTGTCTGTGACTCAGCAACTGCATCAAATGGGAATGCTATTAGAAAGTCAGTCCCACTGGGCAGCGGTGGCACATGCCTTTAATCCCAGCACTCGGGAGGCAGAGCCAGGCAGATATCTGTGAGTTCGAGGCCAGCCTGGTCTACAGAGTGAATGAAATCCAGGACAGGAACCAAAACTACACAGAGAAACTCAGCATCAAAATCGCACCCCCCCCCAAAAAAAAAAGAAGAAAGAAAGTCAGTCTCAGCCTCACAACATGGTGACACTAACACAGAATCTGTGTGTTATCAGAAATCCTGAGTAACCACTTGTGTACACAAGCATGTGAGAAGAACCATTTTAGAATTTCAAGGCCACTAAGGCTATGAATCTGTTCAAGTTTCAAATGCCCAAAACAAGACTGTGAAAGATTATATGATTTTACACATGACATTGGCTTGATCAAGGGTTCTATTTCCCAAACCAGCATTCTTTTTATTACAATGGGGTCTCAAAACTCAGCTAGCACAGACAACTATCATTTGAAGAAGATGAAGGAAACCAGAGGGCCCCTCTTTTTGAAAAAGTTGCTCTTTCTGGAAGAAGGCAGATTATTTTGTCATTGGTCTCTTCTCTTCACTAGGAATAAAATTAGCTGTGTAGAGCAATACTTTTTATTTTAACCTCAGAGATGATAGCACTGAAGTGTGTTTATTAATTTATTTCTATCCAATATACACTTGTATGCAACTAAATTCTAGTCATTATTCTAATCTAATTCTGTTCTTTTCCTCCAAAGGGTTTTCAGCCTCTGAGACTTGATTCTGAATTCCTGTTTATGGCCTCTGCCCAGCCCAGGTGAGATGTCTCAATTTGCTCAAGTCACATTCCATCCTGTATACTTTTGCTCAGGCTCCCATTTCTTCCTATTTTAATGCATTCTAGGACATCCCTTACAGTGCCCTGTGAAATCCCAAGACTACCAGAAAGTATCATTTTTGGAAGTGCCCTTAGAGATATTATGTATATGGTGTGTGTGAGTATGTGTGCAGTGAGAGACCCATGACCCAACAGAGGTGACAGCATGGCTTAAAGTCAGAGTGAAATGTAGAATCCAGTGTTTCTTCATTTTCAGTGGTCTTTCCTCAGCTTCATGTTTCCTGTTAAAAATCTTAATCTTCTGACAGTACTAATATAAAACTGAAAAGCCAGAGCTGGGAAGTGGCTTTCCCTTGTGTCTGAGAATTCCAACTGTCCCAACATTTGGTTTTCTCTGAAACTCTATGCCTGCTAAGTCATGCACAGAACTTTTAAAAACTGGGCTGCATTTAGCTGCCTCCTCCCTTCCTCCCCACAGAGTCAGCTAGATCCAACTCTAGGCCCTTCCCCCACTTGCCCCGGCTTCAGTTCCTGGAGCTTTAATAACTCTTGCCACACTTGAGGCTTGACCATTGTTTACCCGCCAGACTCACAGTGTCCTCTCAGGGGCGGGGTTTATTTGCATAACCACTCCCAGACACATCAAATAGTCCAATAGTTGTCCCTCATGCCTCACAGAGGAGAGGAGGGGGATAGGCACAACATGAAAGAAACAGAGGATGGATTTGATCTGTTGTTGCCACACGTGAAAGTGAAATGAGTCCAGAAGAACTCTGGTTGCAACGGATTTCGCCTATTGTGAGAGCGGTATGCAGGCTGGGGGCTGAGGGGCGGCTACTGGGCAGGGTGTCTGTTCTGTGTTTGTTCAGGGAGTCCAGTTGTATGATCCATCCATTGATCTTTACATGGTAAGTGTGGAAACACTCCTTCATGTGGTAAATCAGTTGGAACCTGTGTCACCTAGGGACGGAAATAGAGGACCATATCAGATGTCGGTGTAAGGGTACTACAAAGTCAGCATGACTTGGGGGAAGGTATTCTGTGGCTATCAGTCATTTCGTCGTTTGTGCCCTGACTGCGTTCTCTGAGATGTCAGAAATTTAGGCTGTTAGCCCTACAGCCTTGACTAGTCAGTTCCTGCCTGTACAGGTTCAAACTGGAGCCAGATGGCCTCTGGGAATATGCCCGGACTTGTCCAGCAACCTTGTGCATCTGGGATCCAGAGATAAGGAAGAGAGAGGAGGAGGGAATGGATTGGACATTCAGAGCATCCTGCAGAAAGCTGAACTACTAGCCCACCCACGTGGTGCTCGGGCAAGTCCGGGCCTGTGTAAAGAGCAATTTGGCACTGTGTATGGGGGCTTTCAATCCAGCCTTGTCACCAGTGACTGAGTTTCATTTGATCACTTGCTGCTGGAAGCCGAGCCCAGGACAGTGATATTTTGATCCGGCCTCACCCCAAACACTGGCCAAGGACCAGACAGCTGCAAGAACTGGCGGGGTGCAGGGAGAAGAGACCAGCCAGAGACTAGGCTGGGAAAACAGGCTGTGGGATTTCATTTTGACAGGTTTTGGCAGCATTGGACAATGTCACGTAGGGCAATGGGAGGTAGTAAGTTGTGGAACTCTGTCTAGGTAACTCTCCTGTCCCCTTCATCCTGCCATACATTTAATTCAACATATGATGCATACTGAATATATACCCTCTATCACCCAGCTTAAAGTACTAAGCTGTCTGTGTGATAATAGAGGCTGTATCCCCTATGGCTTAATAGACTCATCCTGAGCGTAGGAACACAAATAATACTGCACAAAATAAACTTTAAAAGTTTAGTCAAAATGCTCTGAAGTTGTCAAGTAAGGACCATATCAACTAGAGCCAGAGGAAAACAGAAAAGTTGTGGCTTTTTTCATTTTTTTTTTCTTTCTTTCTTTCTTTCTTTCTTTCTTTCTTTCTTTCTTTCTTTCTTTCTTTCTTTCTTAGTTTCTTTCTTTCTTCCTTCCTTCCTTCCTTCCTTCTCCTTCCTTCCTTCCTTCCTTTCTTCTTTCCTTCCTTCCTCCCCTCCTCCTCCTCCTCCTCCTCCTCCCCCTCCTCCTCCTCCTCCTCCTCCTCCTCCTCCTTCTTCTTCTTCTTCTTCTTCTTCTTCTTCTTCTTCTTCTTCTTCTTCTCTCTCTCTCTCTCTCTCTCTCTCTCTCTCTCTCTCTCTCTTTCTTTTAAAGATTTTGAGTGTTTTGTTTTGAGTAAGAGTTGTCTTGGGTATCTTTAGGACCTGATAGGGTCCCATGTAGGTAAGGCTGGACTAACTGAAACTCTTTCTATAGCAAGGAGGCTCTTTAATTCCTGATCCTCCTGCTTCCAACTTCTAAATGCTGTAAGTACAGGTATGTGTTCATTATGCCCAGCTAACTTTTTTTCAATCCCAACACATCTTTGGGTGCTAGAGAACAAAATTATTTGTATTCAGATCTCATTCCACCAAATAGCAACTGTGTGACCTTGGTCAAAGGGAAGATTTCTCCCTCTCTGAGGTTCATTTTACTACAGGTAAAAGTTGAGACAACAGTACCAACATCAGTTATTCTGAGGATGAACTGAATTAATCTATGTATGTAAAATACTTGTATATGCTTAGCACAGTTCAAAATAAGCACTCAGTAAATGTTAACCATTATTATTTAAGATAGATTATGTAGCACAGATATGATTTCAACAGGTGGAAAAAGGAGAGAAGGCATTTTAAGCAGAGAAAACATGAACAACTGCTTGATGGCAAGGAACTCAGAACACGTGAAAGGAATACTAGTTGAATTGGATGCTTTGGTACAATTAGGAAAAAAAAGTACAAATAAGATTGGTGGGAAACTACACAAGACTTTGGATACTTGCCTTTCTGTTCATTTGGCAGATCATTGTACAGCCACTGTGAGTTTCTGAATTAAAGAAAAAGTCAGATCTATACTTTAGGAAGAATAATTAGGTAAATGTGATTCAGCTGGGCAGGCATAAGAAAACACAAAAGTGAACAAATGAAAAGTAGACAAAGCCCTGACTTTGACTCCTCAGAAATTTGAAGGTGATGACTTACATGACATTTGAAAAGGGAAGGATGAAGTTTATCTCTTAGGGTTAGTTTATACTTTGAAAGAGTACACATTTTCATCCTACCTCTTTAGGTAGTGTGATTTGGAATCTATTGTTTAGAATCCTAAAAGCATTGTATGTTCAATATTTCCATTCTTCATCAGTAATCACTGGTCTGGTTTTATACAACAATGAGATATGCTTTCCATTCACCCATAGAATCATGAGAAAGCCCAGTGAGAAAATTAAAACTTTCCAAGTTTCTGTTTTCCCCCCAAAAAATTGGGAAATAGTTCCCACTTGCTGAAAGGATTAAAAATGATAATCTTGTAAAGGATCTAGCCCAATGCTTGATGAATAGTAGGTTTTTTATGAGTCATATGTTTCTTTTACACCTGACTTCACCTTTAAACACCTGTCTCATTTCTGATAACACTTCTAGAGGAAAAGTCTTCACTGTTCTCTGAAAGAACCCATTATCTCTTGTGGGGAAAACCTTGGTTGTTACAAGTTTTTCCTTTTGTTCAGATGTTCTAATGCTGCTTTTTGGGGTGACTTACTGAAACCTCCTCTTTTCTGAAAGTTCAGAAATTTGAAGATCAGAGACCAAATTGCCCTCCATCTTCTGTTCTCGGGTAAATCAGCTGTTTTCTTTCTTTCTTTTTTTCCATTTCTCATGTGGCATGGTATTTATTAATTAAAATATGAGTCTGAGGTTTAGAATTTACAAAATGGAGTGGTAACAACTTCAGATGGCAATAACTGCAAAAGAAACATTATGGGAGAATGTGACAAATTTCTTTATAATGAATGTATTATTCTTTTCAATTCTTTACTTATATCATTTCTTCACTAGAGAATGCTCAGAGAAAATGTAACCTGATGGAGATCATTTGGTCTCTGTGTATCTGAGCCATAAATGCAAGCCACAGCTTTTTTTTTTTTTTTTCTGGTTCACTTTTCCCCTTCATTTTCTACAGCTGCTTGTGTATAAGATGATGGCTAGATAGGTTAATTCTGGAACTAGAGAGGAAGAGAGGGAGGTAATCATCCAATTACCTTGTACCAGTTACTTTGTCTTTGAAAAATTTCAGTAAGAGAAATCAGGGAGAAAAAAGTCCCTAGACCCATAAGAAAAGCAAATGATATCTTGGCTTAGAAACCTAAGGCAGGCCATATAACTTTCCTTTAGTTAAATGTCTTCTTGATCTCTTCCACTGAATGCCTTCTGCAGGGAGTAAGCTAAGTCATTATTCAGAGCTGAAGCTTTTGAAGGAAAAGGTATTTTTTTTCTCTGCTTCCTTTAGAAGACTGGCTCCACCCTTATATTTTCCCATAAGGTGCTTAGTGGGAAGAGCACTGGCCAGTTTTATTATTAGGTTATATACTACGTGGACCATTATTATTAAATACATAGGAGAGATGTGAGTATGGCTCTAGTCTGTCTTAGATTAGCACTAACTATATATTTTTTCATTGTTTTTATAGACATGCTCTCTTACAGATAATTAGCCTTCCTTATTCTGGTCTGTTTTCTCTTTTGTGACTAACAGAATACCTAGTGTAGAAAACAATTATCAACTGAGTTTTCTAGTGACTAACCATCTATTCTACAGTTACTCTATATGTAAGAAATAGCAATCCATTATGAAAAATAAAGTGGTTTCCATGTAATATATGATGGAATCAAACAGTAAAATGTCATTATTTCCAGGAGGTTGTTAGTCACTATTGTGAATAAGCCAAAAAAAAAAAAAAAAAAAAAAGTGGGCAGTACTACTTACTTCACTTCCATGAGCCACCTTTCCCTGACCCAGTCTATCCTCTGGAATTTTTCTTGTTGAGAAATTATACAGCCAATATTATTTTGTGTAGAAAAGAGAAACCACATCCTTGGTAACATGGTCAGTCGGCAGTCAGTCCTGGAGGTGGCCTGCCTCTTTGTGTATGGGAAATCGACTGAGCCCTGAACAGAGACTTAGATTTTGAGCAACATTGTATTTTTTTTCCTGTAGCTTCAGTTTTCCTACTTGGATCATAAGTGTTGATGTTATCTTGATATATCCTTGTGGAATTTCATGCCTATGTAGTCTCAATTAGTTTTATCTTAAATTTTAACCAGTTGTCAAAATGAAGAAAAATAAATAAATCATGATGAAAACATACTGTCTTGTTAGTACTGAGTTGCTTGTTATTCAAGGCATTCAAATACAGGTGGATGGTATTTTCCTCTGAGCAATAAAAAGATGAGGCTAATATAACCTTTTGTGTGAGATTTTCAAAATCTGAAATTATTTCTGAAAATTATTTCACAAAAGCATAATTATGTATGAGATAATAGCTTTATTTTTACCAGATATGTTTTATAGTACTAACTCTTTTTCCTCTTCTTGAACATTTTTTCATGTAAATGTATTTTCTTTAAAATGTTTTAGTTAGCATATGATACATTGAGTTTCATTGTGACATTTTTGTAAGTGTATATCAATCTTTCTTATTTATGTTCACCTTCAATTATCTTTCCCATTTCATGGGCATGGCTTTTATTTTCTCTGGGCTTGTTTTCCCAGTCTTGTTGTGTGGTTTTTGCCTTGGATTGAATTACATGTGCCTCCTGTCTTATCCCACTCTTTCTGTAGGGTATTTCATTCCCTGGCCTCCTGAGGAAGAAATGTCATATTTGATTATTGTTGGGTAAAAAGGACTGACGGATTCAGGGAGGTACAGTTGTTCTAGACTGCTTGTTAATCTGATCAGAGTAGAAACAATATGATGCAAGATTAAAAAGTAGTAAGGGAAATCAGAAATTAGAACACACTTTCTTAGTCAAACAGTTTCCAGATATCCACATATCATGATTTCAATTTCTTTCTGGGACACTGCCAAATTTCCTTGGGAAGCTAATGAATCTCCACTTCAAGCACTAATATGGTAGTCAATACACAAATCAGTGACTCACTTAGGCTTGGGTGACAGTAGAGAAAATCTGACTTAAATATTGGCTCAATGCTGATGTGACCTGTGGCTTATCTCCAACGTCCTTTGTTGCTCTGCTTTGGGTGGGATAGTAACAATAGTCCTAGCAGCTCTTCACACATGAAGCACAAGTTGGAGTTTCCAGAGCATTTTCACATACATTGTCTCATTCTTTCCCTTGAACCTGGTCCAAGGTAGTTTCTGTGCCTTTGCTTCTACTTGCGATGACTGTTTTGGCAGAAATCAAAAGAAAATGTTCCTCTTAAAATCAGCCTAGAATTGATTGACCTTAACTTAATTTCATTAATTATTTTATTAATCATCTCTCTCTCGATATATATATGGTTTTGTGAGTTTGGGCCTTTTCTTCTGCTCAATTTACAGTCTTCTAAGTTGTATAGTTGCATGTCTTTTTTGACAAGTTTGTGTCTTTTTGTATAGTAGCTATGTGTGCAGGCACACATTCTGAAATTTAACTCACATGATTACTGTTTCCTTTGGATAAATAGAAGTGGCCCAGCTTACTGACTACTAATTCTACCTCTACAGTGACAACTGCCTTGAAAAAGAACTATATACTTCTGCCTACCTCAGATGAGCTTTGGGCACTGGAATAAAGGACAAAGTAAACAGGTGAGTCAGTCTTTAATTGTGCACAGCTCCTTTCTATTTTCCTGAAGTTGGTATCATGAATAGATGAATTTTTTAAGCCACTAGGAAAATAGAAAAAGCCAATTAATTTCTATCAATTTCATATATATATATATATATATATATATATATATCCCTTTGTGCATTCCTGTACCAAAATCTGGCACTAACGCTCACTCGTTAATCATTAACATTTTAACATGCTTTCCTATTACCAGAGCCTAGTTTTCCCTGGGTTCCCCTTGTGTATTGGTGGCTTTAAATATGTGTGTCACTTAACATTTTGTTCGTGGCACTCTTCTTTATTCATCTAAGTGTATCCCACTATTTACCTAGTATTCATAACCCCTTAATGTTTTGATTTATTAGTCTTAGGTGTAGGCGTTTCCCAAAACTTCCTCAGGAACCCTTTTAAAATGATTATTTAAAGAAAAATCAAGTTCATGTTCAGAAAAGGTTTTCTTTCTGTTCACTGGAAATACCACAAAAAGAAAAAATATCAGTGAAAGTTATATACTCATTATTTTAGGAAAACACTGCCTTGCAAAGCATGATGCACTTAGGGACTCTAAGTTACCTGTGAGTCTTGGCTTGCTTTCTTTTTCTTAAATATTTTAATTTTTAAAAATGTTTAAGTATATTTATTTATTTGTTTATCTTGCATCCAAGCTACAGTCTCCCTCCCACCCTCCCATCCCAGTCCCTCCCCTACTTGCTCCCACCTACTCCCCTCTGATTACCCCCTTCTCCTCCATCTCTGTCCAGGAATGGGCAGGTCTCTCATGGATATCAACAGAACATGCATATCAAGCTGCAGTAAGAATAAGCACCTCCCCATGTATTAATCTGGGTAAGACAACCCAGTATGAGGAGTAGGGTCCTAAAAGCCAGTAAAAAAGTCTGAGACAGCCCCTGCTCCCATTGTTAGGAGTCCCACAAGAGGACCAAGCTACACAACTGTAACATACATGCCAAGATTGGCTTTCTTTCTTAGTATATAAATGAACTTAAGGTAATATTTTTTCTTGGAGACTCATTTATTTTGTTTTGATAGAATCTGTCTTAGCAGATTAACGTGAAAGTTAATGGAACTAACTGACATCACAAATTATAAGGTTGTTACTATTATTCTGTAGTATTTCTTTTTATTATTTGCTCAAATAATAAATACTTACTTAGAGCTTACTGTGTAATAAGCACTGTTTTTAAAACATAAAATATAATAGGTACAATGATGTCATAGTTATTCCTCTTTAGTTTGAGAAAAAAATAGGACATATGTTAAGAAAACCATCATGTAAGAAGGTCATATGTACTATGGAGAATAATGAAACAAGAGGGAGATAGGGGGATTAGGGGCATTCCAATTTTAACATAGTGTCCAGAGAAGCCCTATTAAGAAGATGCTAAGGGGTTGGGGATTTAGCTCAGTGGTAGAGCCCTTGTCTAGCAAGTGCAAGGCCCTGGGTTTGGTCCTTAGCTCAAAAAAAAAAAAAAAGATAATATAGTAATATAAAGAGCTGAAGAATTGGGAGAACTAATCAAATGTATATATTCAGAAGAAGATTCCTGGCTTAGAATGTATGAAGACCTTCCACTGAAAATGTCCCTGCTTCATGTGAAGAATAGCAATGAGACCACATGAGACCACTGTGGCTGCAGTAAATGTAAGGGGAAGAGCAGTAGAGCACATAGCTGGAGATAACAGAGGAAGTTTAGGTAGCCAGATTATGGAAGACATCCCTGGCCATTAAAAGGACTTCAGATTTCTTGTGAGTAAAAGGAAAAGCCATTGAAAGGGTCGAAGATAATGTAGCCTAATACATTTTAAGGGATCCGTTCTCCTACATTCTGCTCCTTTAGCTGTCATTCTCTTACAAACAAGAAAATATGGGAGAACTGCCTCTCACTGTCAAGGACAGGAATTCTCTTTACTGATTATGCTTTATATTTAAGTAATACAGAATGTCCAAGCTAAAGAAACCTTACACTGTTACTTAGAGTAGCTTTACCTGAGTATCAGTAGGTAAACTGTAAAAGTTCCAGAAGCTCAGTTCATACTTTGACTAATTATATCCGAAACTCAAGAGTGGTACACAGGTACCAATATATTCTCAAATATGACTAAGAATGAGGACCACTTGTCTGAAGTGTTTAACTTAATCAACCTCATGATGACTGTGTAGCTTGAGTCAGCACTGAGTATCACTATGTCACTTTTGGCAGAGCTTTTCCTGGGACCATTTACTATGAGTAAAATAAAAAAAGAAAATTCACAAACAGTGAGCTAGGAAGAGGATAAGATGCCTGACAATATGAAAATAGGAAACTGACATGAGAAAGCTGAGCTGGGCCAGAGCAGGAAAGAGAAACTGAGAGACAGTGTCTAATCATTTATAACAACGTCTGAACTGCAGGCCAAACATCTGGAATTGATCAGAGCACTATCCAGATTAGAAGTTTGATTTGCAAGGAAAGAATTATTCTCAAGGCCAAACTAAGCAACTGCTTTGATTTTTGACAGCCCCGTGCACATGGGTGGTGATTGGGCTTGCATGAGAGGAATGGGCAGGGAATGGGCCAGCTGCTATCTTCATCACCCTTTTTAAATCTCAGGATTTCTGGACTGCCTGGGCAAAGCAAATAGCCTAAAGTCCTGAGTTCTTAATTTAGACTTGTCATCCTCCAAGTTCTACCCATCCTACATAGAGACCATGCTTCATGCCACAGGCATTTCTGCAAGTTGAGAAGACCAACATCCACAAATGGTGGTCAGAGGCAGCTGCACACCCAGCAGTGTGAGTACGTTACACCCAACAGGGCACAGTGAGCTAATGTTAGACTATTATTAATGCCAACCTCATTGCTTTTCTTTTTCCTGTATGCCTGCATTAACTGTCTTCTAGGTTATTTTCTGAGGAAATCAGGACAGTGGGAACAGGCTCACAGATTATGCAGATAACAGACAGGACAAGTAAAGAAGCACTAGTCACTTTTCTAATCACTCCACTCTTACTGGATAAATATATGTGTGTACAAGTTTAATACAGTATTAATGTAATAATATAATATTAGTAAATATATGTGTACATACACATCAATTCTGAAATTTGAGTGAAAAGTTGGTTGAAATAACTCATTTGGTCCAAGAGGATATTTAAAGTATTTAATTAAAAAATGAAGGTCATCTTTCTTCAAAAAACTGAAGCATAATTCATATAACATAAAATTTACCATTTCAAGTATAGAAGTTCCTGCTTTTGAATATATTATAAGATTCTACTCTGTAATTCCTGGTCATTTTCGTTACCTGTTGCATAGTCACTGTCTCCTCCTCACCGCATACGTTTCTGTGGATTGTCTATTTTGGACAGCATGTAAAAGAAGTCACATTATTGCCCTTTCATGTCTAGTTACTTCCCTTAAACATAATATAACATACATTATATGTTTTATTACCCTTTCTAGATGAATAATGTTTTGTTGTACAGACATACCACATTCTGTTTATCTACTTGGTTTATAAGCTGGTGGACATTATATATTTTTTTACTTTCGGTTCTTATGAATATGCTGCTAGGAACACTTATTACCAGGTTATGTGTGAGCACATGTTTTCATCTCTTGGCGTATATATTTAATTTGCATTCCTACTGAGCACACATTCATGTGCTTATTGATCACTTGCAAGTCTGCTTAAAATCTGAGCTTATTTTACATTGTGATTTTAAAATTGAGTTATAAGACTTCTAATTATATTCTAGGTACAAATATTTTATTAGTTATATGGTCTACAAATTTTAGTTGGTTGTTGGTGATGCATGCCTTTAATCCCAGCACTTAGGAGGCAGAGGCAAACAGATCTCTGTGAGTTTGAGGCCAGCCTGGTCTACAGAGTGAGTTCCAGTGCATCCAGGGCTTTTACGTGGAGAAACCGTCTCAAAAAAAAAGTGAGCTAATTTCTTTTTTGTTTTATTAAGTTTTCTTTTCATTTGTTCTTTGTTTCTTTCATATCATGCATCTCGATTCCATTCATTTCCCATTCCTTTGTATCTGCCCTCTGCCCTTGCAACCTTTCCTGCAAAAAAAAATTTAGGAGAAAAAAAAAGGGAAAATCTCATTATGGAAGCTGCAGTGTGACACAGTGAGGCATGTAGTAAAACCTTTTATCTATATGTCATTATGTGCATGTGTTCATTGCAGAGAGTCATTGGTCTGGTTCAAGGCCTCTGGTTTGTGCTATACCATCACTATAGAAGCTGAGCCCTCACTGGGCCTCCTCTTGGATATCCTGTTGTTGTTCTATGTCATGGAGATCCTGCAGCTTTGAGTCTGTAGGACTGGCCCCTTCACATGCTCCAGCAGATCATAGATGAGGTGGATGTTGGGGTGGCCCCAACTCATAACCCTGGTTCTGGGCCCCCCCTCCCCATCTTCACCACCTAGGTGAGCTCTTCAGTATTTCCCTGGCTAATTCACCCCTTGCAATGATGAGCAGCAGCTGGTGAGGGGCAGGGACATCTCTCCCACTCTTACGACTTCAGGGCCAGATCTTCCATCTGCCTCAGGTGGTGAGGGGTTGGGGGAGGGATGTCTCCCCTGTCCACACCACCATGTGGTAGATGAGGAGCAGGGCCAGATCTCCCATGCTTACGTTCTAGGGCAGTTCACTTGCCTCCCTGTCAATGTGGCCAGATTGGATGCAGGGTCCGCGTTCCTGAGTGCTGCAGCTAGTAAGGGGAATGGTCAGCTCTCTCGCCCACCACAGCTGGCAGGCTCATGGGGAGGGGTCATCTTCCTCTCACCCTCACTACCTCATGGCAGATGAGGGGGGTTGTGGCAAGCTATCCCACTCTCACATCTTCAGGGCCAGCTCGCCCTTGCTTCTGCCAACAGTGTCAACTCGCCCTTGCCTCTGCCAACAGTGTCAGCTCTACTGCACTGCTCAAGTGAGGAGCAGGGGCTGCTTTCCTAAGTGCTTCAGCTGGTAATGGGAAGGGTCAGCTCCCTCATCTGTCACAGGTGGTGAAGGGTGAGAGGTAAGAGAGGGCATCTCTTCCCTGCCCACACTGCAGCACGACACACGAGTAGTGGAGATAGGTGTCCCAAGCTCACAACTTCAGAGGTGGCTCAGCCACACCTTTGCCTACACTATTGACTGTACTGTGTTGCCCAGGTGAGGTGCAAGGCTTGCTATCTTGAGTGCTGTAGTTAGAGGGAGGCAGTAACAGTTCTCCCACTTCGGGCATAAAGAGACGGTAGGTATGGCATCTCTCCCCCAACCCATGATGCCATATGGCAGATGAGGGGTGGGGCTAGATCCCCCATGCTTATGTTCTTGGGGTGAGCTTACCTGTGCCCCCATCAACAGGTTCAGCTCCTTTGTAATTCTTATATGAGGTATAGAGCCTGCTTTCCTGAGTGTTGCAGCTGATAAAGGGGAGCATTAGCTCCCTTACCATCTGGAGGAGGTAGGGTCAAGGAGAGGGTATCCTTCCCTCACCCCCACCACCACACCACAGACTAGGAAGATGGTACCAGCTATGCCCCTGTCATGCCCTCAGAGTTGGCTCACCCATGCCACTGTCTACAGGGTTAACTCTTGTGTGCTGCCCAGGTGAGGTACAGGGCTCCTTCTCCCAAGTACTGCAGCTGGGGAGGGTTTGGGTCAGATTCCCCCACCTGCTGCAAGTGTTGAGGACATCTTTCCCTCACCCATGCTACCACATAGCAGATGAGAGGGGTTCGACCTGCTCTCCCATTCTCATGCCCTCAGGACCAGCTCACTCATGCCACCTGCCAACAGGGTCAGCTCTATTGTGCTGCCCAGGTGAGATGTAGGACTCTCTCTCCTCAGTGCTTCAGCTGGTGAGGGGCAGGACCAGTTCTCCCTAGGGTTGCAGCCAGTGAAGGGTGGGGTCAACACTGTACAACACTGTCCTCTCAGCCTTCAGTGGTATCAGGAGCCTTGAAATCTACTTAGACCATGGTTGTATCAGGGCCATGAACCCAGATATGGGCCCCATAATCTAAGCTTGTTTTAGTTATGGTTTTTTTTTTAATTTTTGAGTTATATGAATTCTAACTATATTCTAGGCACAAATATTTTATTAGTTGTCTGACTTGTAACTTTTGTGTCTTATGTGCTATCTTCCATCTTTATTTTAAAAAATATTTTAATTGTGATTAACATATGAATTAGTATGTATTGATGAGGTTCAGAGTGCTATTTTTGTTGTTGTTGTTGTTTTATCGAGACAGGGTTTCTCTGTGTAGCTTTGGAGCCTGTCTTGGAACTCACTCTGTAGCCCAGGCTGGCCTGGAACTCACAGAGATCTTCCTGGCTCTGCCTCCCAAGTGCTGGGATTAAAGGCGTGCGCCATGACCGCCCCGGCCAGAGTGCTATTTTTATACATTTATCCAATGAAAACCAATCACCATCTAATCTTGATTTGTTTCCCCTTTCCTTTTTTTCCTGATTTTTCTTTTAAAGTTAAACTTTAAAAAATATCAAAAGTCAACTAGTGGTTTATTGAGCGTGTTGAAAACCAATATATAGGAGTGAAAACAGGCAAGTGGAGTGGTAAAGAATGAAATTGTGCCAGGTTCTGGGTTTCCATGCTAGGTAGTGCTTCATGACCTACATTGAAGAGGCAGGTGTTCTCACTGGCTGCTTTGGAGATCTCCCAACAAAGCTATGAAGTGGGGGAGAAATAATGCTACTCAACAATTTATAGGCGAGAAGAAAGGCAAAATTTCTCTTCTTGATTCTCTCCTTTCTCCCTTCACCCATTAGTCAAAATTTACCCATGAGTATTACTTGTCCCACAAGTCTGGGATTCTATGACTATATAGAATTTCAGATCTCATCTTCTATGGCAAAGAATTCCATTCAAGACTAACAGGACTGTATAGAAACTCTGGATATGTGGATAGCCATGCCAGAGAGAATCTAATGTGGTATATATGCCATATTCATTGTAGTCTCACACTCTTATTGTTATGTTCCAAAAAATGATGAAATAAAACATGGTGTTTAAAAACCTTTCCCAATATCAGTTTTCAGTAAATGATAGTTTTAATACTTAAGCATAAACCTGGTGCTGAAGACTGTGGATGATCCAGGTAAAGATCCTGGGCTTTATGGAGCAGGCAAACAAGAGTCAGTCAAGAGTTTTGAGGTCAACAGTGGCAGAAGATAAGAGCTTCTAAAGCCCTTCATCTCTGTTTTATCTTCTCATCTGGCTAAACGGTAGAGTAGGTGGCTCTGAGGGACAAGAACATCAGAGATTATTTTTGAAGGCTTTGAGGCATCCCTTATGAGATCAACAGCTTCATTTGAGCTTTCATACCACAGCCTAATACTCTTTTCTCTATTTAAACCTTTACATACCAAAGAGATGACCTAGTCTGAGGCAGAGAGGTCAGGGATTAGAGAGCCAAAGGAAGGAGAAAATTACCTAAAGCTCCTGGCTAGAAGTAAGTAAGAAGACCGTTGGTCTTCCTTCATTTGGCCTAAGGTTCTAGGCAAACTGACATCCACTGATGATTCCTGTGGTGCAACATAGATGGTTAGATCTCATGGACTGTCAGCTGTAGTTATCATATCCATAATTTCAATATTTAGTGTATATTCACATTATATCATCCAAGTACATCAGGGCATTGCAGTGTTTTATATTTGTAGGGCTTCTCACCTGTGCCTTTATTTCATGGTTGATAATGTGAAAACATTTGGTATATACTTTCTCACAGTTGTCATACTGGCATAAATAAAGATTTGAAACTGAGGATTCTCTCTTCGGTGACTTTTGATGCTCTCTGCACTCTGTGGAGCACATGTGGGCTACTCAAACAAGAGAGAACCTTCCTGCCAGTCTGACTTATTCACAAGTGAGTCCGGAGATGCCTTTAAAGTCAGCAACTACTGGTACCCAGCCATAGGAATTCAAAAGTTATAGGGGTGTCTGATAAATAGCATCTCATGAGTAGTAGAGAACATAGCGTGGGCCTCAGTAGAAGGCATGCATTTCATGTGTTAACGAGGCTGTGGTGGAAGGTACTGTCAGGGACTAGGAACATGAACTATTTGGATATTGGTGGTGGGCATGATTGAGATGCCACTGGAAGCTGAGACTGGAAGGTTCAGGCTCACTACAGGATATCACGCTTTCCCTGAAGTTCATGGCCATTCCTAGAATGCCAGACCTTCCTAATGGCATTGTGTGGGACCCCCCTTGCTAGAAGAGCAGTGCCCACAATATTATCAGACAGTGACATACTGAAAAATGATTCCTCTTTACTCATATTATGCCTGAGTGACTCAGCAGACAAAAAGCAACCCACCAAAAAAAGGGCCTTGAATTTTTTCAGATTCTGCAAACAATGATGAATGCTTGATGACTCATGGATGTAAGAGATGTGCATTAATTTTCCAGAAAACAAACATCCAGAATTGACAGCAATGTCTCATTCTCTAAAGGTGTTTGGTGGACAGACCACCAGGATCTCAATCCGTGTGCTTTCCTGCTCCATGTTGACCAGAGTCCACCTCCACTTTGGGATTCCAGGGGTTCAGAATCACTTCAAATCAGAGCGGAGGCTTTTTCCTAGTCTCTTAATCACATCTTGAGATAAAACGATTTGAATGTTTAAGTACTCAGTTTAAGTGTAAAACTTGTCTTCCCTTTGGTAGCTAATGGTGTTTTGCTAAAGCTTAAAAACATCATGCTCTAGGGTCACAAAAATATATATCCATATTGTTTTAATGTTTCTTATGAGAAAACTCATATAAACAAGAAGCAAAAAGGTGATGTCCTATATTTGAATTTATATGACATTAAATGAGAGTGAAAATATATAATGACAGGAACTAGAATGGCAATTACCTGCAGGAAGGTGTCATATTTAATGGAAAAGGAGAGCAAGGGAAGCTGAGTAGGCAATGTAAAGGCTCTACATCTTTACCTGGAGAGTATTTCCTGTCACAAATGACAGAATTTGTCCACTGCATCTGGGCTTTGTTCAGTGTTCATCAGTTTGTCTATATTTTTCTTCCTTCGTTATTGGGCAAGGGGGAGGCAGAATCCTGTACTGATACAGTTGAATGGATTGTGAACTTTGGCAGAAGCAGAAAGAACCCCACTCAGCCTGTGTCATGCTCCTGGAGAAGAGACAAGTGATTCCTGACACTTCCCTTCATCTCCCCTCTTTCCACTAATGTAATGGTATAAAAAGAACACAGTCCCATGTCAGAGATCAGCCACAGCACTAGCATGTGACAATGAGAGGGATTATTCTGTGGGAAAGGATCTGCTATTCACTAAAGTCCCTAATATCCTTCCCAATTAATTTGTATATTTTTCTTTTTTCTTCCATTTCAGAAGTAATTATGAGAAAAGTTCTAAGCCTTGAATACTGAGTTCTTCTTATATAGGAATATCCTGATGAAAAATATTCAACAAACTTACATACTACACACATTGAAGTAAACTTGTTCTTAAGCCTCACGTTATTGGTGGGAGCAGTTACTGGGGAGAGATGTATTCTGGAGACACCTGCTTCTTGGCATGACTTCCATGCTCCTGATGAAGTGGGCCACTGAAGTATTTTATCTGCTTTACCCTTTCCTTTCCTACAAATGTCTGGGATGACAAAATGTAACTTTCCTTGAATTCTTCACACTTCTAAAAAGTCTCTGGTATACTAGGGGTAAATGTGAAGAGAATCTACTAATTACCATGTACTAACACTTGCACAAAGCTCTATATTAGGTCCTTTAACATATGTAAGAATATCTATTTCTTTATAAATTACTGTGGAAGCTTTGTATTATTAAAATACAAAATTTAAGGGTGAAATGAATAATGCTGTGAAAAGGAAAACCATTTTATGGGCTAGTAAATGGTAGAGTTGTGATTCATATCCACGTTTCCTTTTCATGGGTTTACAATGCATTGTCTGGGAAGGCACTATTGGAGAAAGAAACAAAGTTTCCTAGATACATACATAATTAATCATAGGCCTGGAAAGTAAATGTGTTCAAAAAAGAACAAGCAGCAAACACTGTTAGATTACCATTTCTGTACTAACTTGGTGTTGGGCATTAGGAGTTCTTTACTAGAAATTTCATAGGTCTGACTGTGCATTGCTGACTTGTTCAAAACTACATCTTTTGTAACATTTTGTAGGAGGACAGAGTCAATGATAGGGTATTTAGAAATAGTCATATTTGCAATGCCTAATTATTCTTTCTTATGCTTACCATAAATAAACATCTGCTGTAGGACACTACTATTCACAGGAAATAGCTTTATATAAGGCCTCGAATTACTGATGGGTGATGACATTTATTACTTAATAGGCAGTTTTATCTACATAACCAGGATTCTTCAGAATAGTCTAACACACACATGGTTTTGATTTTTCAATAAAAGCAGGTTTTAAACTCCAGTTGAAAGACAGTTTAATTTATATTTTGGATAACTGTTTTTGATAAAAAAAAAAAGAGGGGGACAAAGAAACTCTGTGTTTATTTATTATTTCCTGGTATGTGTATTTGTCTGGAATCTCAAACAAGGTTTAAAGGGAGATATTAAGCTTCTAGCAATTTAATGTATATTGGGTGGATTAGGCTTTGGAAACCACCACACTGAAAATAGGGTCTGATATACGCTCCAAGACCAGCAGCTTCCATGAAAATTTTAGGTGCTTATGTTAAGAATTTATCTCCAAAAGAGATTTGCTCTTTGGACTCCATAATTTTTTTTTAAGAAAACTATGCAGGAGCAATTTTCTTTAGATAATCTATGCTGGATTTGCTTCCACAATACTGAATTCCCTTGTCATTGAGGGTTATGAGAATACTAATTGTTTTTTTTTCCCCTCAATGAGAAGTATAGAGAGTAAAGAGGGGAAGTTTGCCTTCTGAGGCTGACAATTTGAGACAAACAATAAAGCAGGAAGTATAAAGTATAAAGTGGACTTCATTGGACACCATCCATTGATTGAAGAAATGGGAAAGAAGAGTTATGAGAAAAGTTATACTTCAACAAAAATGCCAGGCAGGACATTTTTTTCTATTAGTGACCTTTGTGAAGATGATTGGTGGTCATACTGCCCTCTCTTATAATTAGAAGTATATATTAAGGTCCATCAGTACATTGAGAACCCACCTGAAACACAGACTTACATGAGATTGGGAGTGACAAAAATGTCCCATCAGAGTTTTTATTTTAGAGAGACAGACACCGCATATATATTCCTTGATCCATTATTATAAAAAATGTGTTTTTGTCATGCTGCCTATCTCTGCACTTACACTGTTTTACTTTTATAGTTCTTCAAAGTCTGCATGATGGCTTGAAGGAACTTAACCCATTTATTCCTCTCCAAAGATGTCTGGTGTAGAAGAGAAGCATGATGCTCATTTTCCTCAGTTTAAGTAACTGAGGCCATTAGTAATCCACCCAAGACTGCAAGTTGCAATGGAATGAGCCAGTCAGGATAATCAGACACTTTGGCAAAGAAGAATCATGTTTCAACTTTTTAATTCACAAATAAAGATAATTTCTATATTGCTTAAGTCAGAAAAATATTGAAAGTATTTACAAATAAAATAAGTGTGAAAGTGATTTTTAAATGCTTAAGAGCTTTTCACACAATTGATTGTAGCTACTAGAAAGAATCCAACTGTTTATCTATCTATCTATCTATCTATCTATCTATCTATCTATCGACAGCAAGCCCCTGGTATAACCACTAGCTGAAAATTTGTTTGTACTTGTGCCTTTGTTTCCTTACTTGTAAAACTGAATTAATAAGCCGGGCAGTGGTGGCGCACACCTGTAATCCCAACACTCGGGAGTCAGAGCCAGGTGGATCTCTGTGAGTTCGAGGCCAGCCTGGGCTACCAAGTGAGTTCCAGGAAAGGCTCCAAAGCTACACAGAGAAACCCTGTCTTGAAAAAAAAAATGAATTAATAATAATTTGTGTCATTATTTCTTTGAGAATTTAATGTATTAAATTCCTATTAAATTAAATAGGAAGCATTAGAAGACTTCTGGGCACATTGTCAATGTTCTAAAAGTGTTAGCTACTTTAGGTTGGCTTCCATTCTCACTAAAAGCCACAGGTAAGAAGACACAGAAGCCAGCCAGGTATCAGGGAAGCTACTACTTTCAAAGCTTTTGCTTATCTCAGTAGTAACTGTTTTCTGTGCCCACAGTTTTTTATCATGGATTGCCAAGAAAATGAGTACCGGGACCAATGGGGGCACTGTGTCACCTGCCAACAGTGTGGCCCTGGACAGGAGCTCTCCAAGGTAAATTCTTCTGATTAGTGCTTTTTTTTTACATCTCAGGAACCTGAAAAAGTGTGTAAGTGTGTGTGTGTGTGTGTGTGTGTGTGTGTGTGTGTGTTGTGAAATGAATAAAGAAAAATGTTTAAAGAAAAAAATCTGAGAAATTCCAATATTAGCAGTATAGTCAATCTCAGCTATTATTGGTTCAGTTCAGCAGATACAATGAGATACAAATAGTATTGAAATAATAGTCACTGTTCAATCAAGAACTGAGGCTAGCAGACTCTGAGGGAAGGGCGAGTTTAATGAGATACTAGGTTACTTCATGAAGAGACATATAAATATAAAAGTGCAGGCTTTTTGCATTACAGAAATCTGTTGAGCAAAGCAAAGTATATTTAATTATATTTTGGGAATGTGGAAGAGAGAAGATCCAAGAAACCTGAAGTGACCTCTGTTCCAAAGGGTCTGGTTTACTGAGAAAACCATGTAAGAACAGATTCAGTGACAGGAAACCAGCAGGAGCCTAGAATCATCCAATTAAAGGTACAAGTTTGAATAAAAAGAAAAGCAATGAAAACAGAGCAAGGAAGATAATTCTTATTTCTCACTTACTTCAGATCCCTTGTTGCTTCTTCAATTGGAGATGCTATTAAATTTAGCTACAAAGGCTAGAAGACAGCCAGCAGAGCTTCTGTGTGCTCATGCTTGTTTTGACAAATTTATTCATTTATCAATTATCAAAAATTTGCAAAGCAGCCTGTGTGATTTTAGGTACCACAGTGAAACAAAATAAACACACACACACACACACACACACACACACACACACACACACACATACACATTGAGGATCCAAGGACAGAATTGTGTTGTTATGCCGAGTGAGCAGCTACTTTGATGTAGGGAATTGGGAAGAGCTCTCTAAGTAACTGCTTTCTGGGAATAACCTATAGCTAATGCAGTCCCAAGATGAGTACAAATTAGCATTGTTTCATGAATAAGAAGATTAACACAAATGGTTCATAAACAAAGAAAGTGCTATAAAATGAAAGGGAAAGGGAAGTAGAGATCAGACAATTTGGGGACTCAAAGTTTTTGATGAGAAGTATTTATATTTTTCCTAAAGGCACTAAGTATCTTCTAGGGGGTTTAAGAAGCATGTTCTATTCACTGAAAGAAAAAAAGAAAATATTTACTCTAATTGCTTCCTTCATTTATAAGTTAAAAAAAATAAAAAGACTAAAGCCCAGGGCTATCAAAAGACAGTATTAACTCCAGTTTTAATATGTATCCTACAGTGAGATGCTCACAGGGTTGAGTAGGAATTCCAAAGCCAAGGCAAGGCTACCAGAGGGTAGGTTGTATTGGATATTAGGATGAGTCTAATGCAACGAATTTTTGTCTTGACAAAAATACCTCTTTTAAATATTGCATCAGGCTTCATGACCATTAGTTTACAAATGTTCCTATCATGCACTTGGCCGTTACCTTTAAAGCCATCTGTATTTGCAAAGCTGCACTTCTTTAAGGGAAAAAGAGTTATGTTAATCTGTCAGGCTGCTGTCATGAAATTCAGAAAAGGAAGACCATGATAAAAGATCCATTTGACTCAGTGCCTCTCTGATTGCCATTTACTTCCACACCACTTGAAAGTTCAGAGGAAAAAAAAACACATATATGGCAATACTGTTTCTGAAAACCTTTAAATATAAAGAATTTATATTTGTCTGGTAGTCTGGACATTGTAAAGAGCTCTCAAGTACATTATTTTGTTTGGTTTTGTAAAAGTCTTGCCAAGAAACTAGTGTGAGCCACATTTTACAGACTTGACCACCACAGCTCAAAGAGTATGTGCAAGTTGTTCAGCCCTAAGAGCACAGTGACAATGAATACCTAAGAAATACATTTGGAATCAGATACAACTGGGTCGCATCTTTTTCACAAATTAAGTGGGATGCACTAACTTGAAAGTAACATTTCCCCCAAAGAAGACATACAAATAACCTATGGGTACATGAAACCATGCTCAAAATCACTAAGCAGAGAAAGGCCAGTTGAAACAACAAGGCACACCTCACCCTAACAAGATTGGTAATAAAAATAATACTGAAGGTCAGGCAGTGGTGGCACACACCTTTAATCCCAGCACTTGGGAAGCAGAGCCAGGCAGATCTCTGTGAGTTCGAGGCCATCCTGGTCGACAGAGCGAGTTCCAGGACTGGCACAAAAACTATGCAGAAAAATCCTGTCTTGAAAAACCAATAATAATAATAATAATAATAATAATAATAATAATAATCTTTTGTTTTTAATACTGGTAAAGATGTAGAAAAAGAACTCTTCAGCACTATGGTAAGAATGAAATCATGTTGTTAAATAGCTTGGAAGTTTCTCAAAAAATTTAAGAATAGGCATTTTTAGGGAAGATGGCAGATTGGAGATCTGATGAAAGAAAACAGGAGAATACAGGATAATCTTTATTCTTGCAAGCGACAGTAGATCTAATGGACTTATTAAGCCAAGTGAGATCTCTGTGGGGAAGCAGACAAGAGTGGCTGTGAACTGGTGCCTAGCTGCACAAATTGGCTCTGGTGAGGTAATTGGAAACCACAGGGAAGCACTTTGCAGTACACACACTCAGCAGAGCTGCAGTAACAGTTAGCTGATAACCAAGGACTGGATATGCAATTGGAGATGAGGTCTTAGAACTAAAGCTTTAGTTCTCACAGCAGATTTCCTGTTGAGGTTAAGTGGGAATTGCAGGACAAAAGCTTACACCTCCTTCCCCTTCCCCATACGCTAACATGGTGACACAGCCTGAAGAAAGACTGGATACAAAACTGAGAGCTGAAATGTGATAGTGTAAGTGACACTCTTTATACCAAGTCTATAGCTATAGTTCATGGGAACCCACAACAAGAGACTGCAACCTGTTTTCTCCAATTGCCAAACCACACAGAGTACCAAGGAGGGAACTGAGAACTGTGTTGCTCATCTCACTGTGGCTATGCCAAATACTCAATCCAAAGTGGTATTAGCTAACCTCTATGGGACAATATATACACAAAATCAGGCTTCACAACTTTCTACTGGAATAACAAACAAATTGCACCTCACCCATTAGTTCAATTTGCCACATGAAAAAAAAAATTTAACACCCATTCCTGAATAAAAGAATATTGACTGATATGATTCTTTTAATCCAAAGTGCTTTTATTATACTTTTTTGCTACTGTTAAAAGTTTTGTTAATTTTCATTTTTTCTTTTTGCCTTTTAATCTTAACTCTTGAATAAGTACTTTGCAAGGTTTTGCTTTAGATCATATGTTGCTCCGTTTGTGTGATTGTTTTGTGTGCTTTTGAACCCATCCTACTAATATGTACTCTGCAGTATTTTTCCCACACATAGCCCATGTATTTTCTCACTCATTCTATTTTATTTTCTCTGCCTCCACTCCTTTTTCTTATTAACTCCAGCTCTCCAAAACTTTAAAAATTATTTAAACTATAGAAGCTAACAATATCCCAATGCTCTGCTCCCATATATTTTTCCTCATCTCAAGTTTCTTCTAGTTGATTTAACACTAACTCCTATCTTTATCTAGACCACATTCCTTCTACCTGTAATCTTGGTAGCACTCTACTATATACTTATACTATCCATGTGTATTAGTACTCCCATAGTTACTGGAGTTAAAAGGATCACTGCTGTTAATTGGCTAGAAGGATGTTTTCATAGGAATTCCATCAGCAGTGTGGTTGATTGTACAGATAATAGTCAAATATTTGGTTGTGTCAGGCACCCTGAGTACACAACTAGGGGTATAAATTCTGAACTATTCATATACATTCTATCAACTGAATACTGAAAATAGTTTGACTGCAATTAAACAACTGATAAACTCAGTCAACCAAAAACCCAGATGCTCAGATCTCAATAGAACAAGAAAGATGACAAATCAAGGAAATATGACCTTTTCACCAAGGAAAATATAATGCTGGTCCACAGTGATAGTGAATTAGAGAAAATCCCAGAAAAATATATAAAATTTAATAGGATATAAAATATCATATAATATAATGTATTAGATAATATATAATATTAATATATAGATATATAATATAATAGATAATATAATAGATAAGAGAAATAAAATCCTTAAAGAACTCACAAAGAGTAAAAATATTTATATATAATAAGTAATAAGAAAGTCAATATAACATACAAAACTAAAATTTAATGAAGAAACAAATACAAGAAAAATAAAATTAGAATTTCTGTAGTAAGAAACTCAGCAAGTAAAACAAACTCAATTGATAGCCTCAATATTATAATATAATGGATCTTGTGGAAGAGAGAATACCAGAGGCAGATGAGAAGAAACACTAAAGACACCAACAGAAGTAAAATAATTAGAAAATATAATTAAAACATTTGAGTTCTATTGGACACCACTGAAAAACCAGATTTCTCTATAGCACAACTTCTGTACCAAAGACTCAGGAAATACTATCGAAGGGGTGGGGGGTGGGGCAGAAAATTTGTAAGAGCCAGAGTACTAGGAAGTATGCTGTGATCTTGTGTATCTTAGAAATGAGAAGCGAGAGCCACAATACCTCAATAATATGGCTGCCTAGACAATACTTGAATAATGGCAACACAAATAACATGCTAAGGTAGAAAGGAGATATCTTATAGAGTCTCACCTAGAGACTAAGAACTACAAGCAACTAAAGGTTTTCTGAGAGGAGAATTAGACTTACTGAAAGATGAGCTCCTTAATTGGTTATCCAATACCAAGTGAGTGAGTGGTCAATCCTGAAATCATAAACATAACAGCAACACTAAATGGACCCTGGATGCTGTCTTTATTAATTTATGCATTTATAGGTATATTTAAAATTAGGAATTTCTTAAGAAGACCCAAAAAAGTGTATAGAAGTTGCTAAAAGGAGGAAATAGAAAAAAGGAAATGATGCAATTATGTTTTAATTTTATTAAAGATGCTAAAATGTATAAGCAATGTATTTAATAAAACCATAGGAAAAATCTTTCAAAATCTACACTAAGAGGATGGTTATCCAGGCTCAGGAGGCATATCAATCACAAAATGGGGAGGAATTGAAAATATTTTTCCTAAATCAGAGTAGTTAAAACACCAAGCATACAGAACGTTTTATATATATGGGGAGAGAGAGAGAGAGGAGCAATGAAAGAAAGAAAGTTGTATTAAGGGCAAATATATCAGAATTATAACAAATTTTGGCAGAGATCCTTAAAAGCCTGGAGAGCATGTAATGATGTATTCCCAGGGATGAAAGACAATAACTGACAACTCAGATTACTGTTATATAAACTGATGACATGATCTCTCCAAGTAAGGTTAAGCTGAAGGTTTTTATTGTAGGTATGAGGGAGAATACAACCCCAGCCATCTGGAAGATTCCAGGCAGGCACAGAAAGTGGTACACTGGACTGGGCCATGAGAGGAGGCGGGGATTTGGGGGAGAACCAGAGAGGAAGACAGAGTGTGGGCAAAAGAGACCAAGAAAGCACAAGGGAAAGAACTAAGAAAGGAATATATGAGAGAGAGAGAGAGAGAGAGAGAGAGAGACAGAGAGAGAGAGAGAGACAGAGAGACAGAGAGAGACAAAGACAGAGAGAGAGACAGAGAGAGACAGAGACAGAGAAAGAGAGAGAGAGGAAGAAGAAGGAGGAGGAGGAGGAGAAGGAGAAGAAGGAGGAGGAGGAGGAGGAAGAGGAGGAGGAAGAGGGAGAGGAGGAGGAGGAGGAGGAGAAGGAGGAGGAGGAAGAGGGAAAGAGAGTGGGAAGGGGCATAGGGAAAATAACAAGATTATAAGAATAAATGAGGGAGGGAAGACCATGAGATAGAGGTGGTTAAGTTTAGACTGAATGAGTAGAGTAGAGCCAGGAGGGATTCTGAAATGTTTAATAGGTACTTGTGATACTGAGGAATCCTCAGGCCAGCAAGTCCTTTGGTATGCTAATAGACATTAAAAACAGCCCTTTGTCCCTTCTGACAGTGATAAGGAAATGGTTTCTTTGGTAGAGGGGAACCAGCTTCACAAGTTCCTGGGGAATGCTTGCTTTTGTCTAACCATCAAAATTTTCATCTGACAACTATATGCAGAAAAGTTATATTGAGGCGATGTCTCAGTTAATAAAGTATTTGCTTCACACACATGAGGACCAGAGTTTAGACCCTTGCACCCATGCAAAAAAAAAAAAAAAAAAAAAAAGCAAAACTCCACACGTGGTGGCATCATGCACCTGCAATCCTATGCTGAAGAGACATAGCTAAAAGGATCATTGCAGTTTGGTTGCCAGCTAGTCTGGCTGAATTTGTGAGTGCCACACTCACTGAGAGGCTTTGTCTCAAAAAATTAGTTGAAGGAGCCATTGTGAAAGATACCTGATTTGAATGTGTTCCTGCATACATGTGCACACACACAATCACAGACTACAAATACATAACTTGTTGATATACCTTATGGATTTGGAAGAGCAAGATAAAGCCAAACCCCAAATTAGTAAATAGAAATAATCATTTTCAGGGAAGAAATTAAGAAATTAATTAAAACAACAATAATAATAAAACAAAGCAGATAATTAAAGAAACAAAGAGTTGCTTCTTTGAAAAGATAAAATAAAATAAACCCTTAACGGAACTAGTCAAGAGAAAAAGAAGGGAAATCCAAATCATCAAAATTACAAGTGAAATGACTGATTTTACAAAAGATACCAATGGCATTCAGAGAAAAATCTTTTAAGACATTTCACAAAAATGTCTTCTACCAATTTGAAATGAATGAATCACTAGACTCATGATATACCAAGATTAAACTAAGATTAGGTAAACAACTTAAACAAATCTAAATTGAGCAGTGTGATTGCAGGAATAATCATCATCATCATCATCATCATCATCTTACAACTTAACCGTCTAGGATGAGGAAAATTCACTGCTTAATTCTAACAACCTTTGAAGGAAGAAACAATACCGGTATTTCTCAAATTACTTCATAACACAGAAAGATAAAGAAACCTCCCAAATTCCTATGAATCTAGTATTACCTGAAACATAAACTAGGCAAAAAACAACAACAACAACAACAAAAAACACTGAAAGATAATTATAATTTAGTTTCCCTGATGAACAGAGATGCAGAATTTTTCAGTAGCTTACATTTCTATTGCTATGATAAAATGTCATTACTAATGACACTTATTTAATTAAGCTTACTGTTTCAGAGGCTTAAAGTCTGTGATGGTGAGACAAAGGCATGTTACAAGGAACAGCTGAGAGCTCACATCTCCAAATCCTGAGTGGGAAGAAGAGAGAGCACTGGGGATAGTAAAAGGAAGGGTTTTGAGGCCTCCAAGCTCATCCCAGTAACATACCTCCTATAACAAAAACACATGTTTGACCCTTCCAAAACATCTCTACCAACCAAATGGGGACCAAATATTCAAACATATCAGCCTATGGAAGCTATTTTTATTTAAATCACTATACTATGCAAACAGAAATTAAAAACCTATTTCAAGTTCAAAACAAAAAGAGCTTTCATGTCCAAGTTGTTTTTATTCTAGAGATGTGGAAATGGTCCATCATATTTAAATCAATAAACATAATTTATGTAATAAATATACCTAAAGATAGAAATTATATAATTATTTCAATTGGTTTATAAATGCTCTGGATAAATCTAACATCCCTTCATGATAAAAATAAAGGAGAGGTTAGTGATTGAAAGAAAATATCTCACTGTATTAAAGGCTATATACAACAAACCTACAAACAACATCAAACTAAGTGGAAAACAATTCCAGTCCTTGCCACTAAGATGAGGAACAAGATATGACTACATTGTCTCTCCAATCATAATAAATGCAGGAAGAAGAGAACTTGAGAAGACAGTGTACTAGCCAGTTTTATGTGAACTTTAAATGAGTTAGAGTCATTTTAGAAGAGGGAACCCCAAATGAGAACATGCCCCCACAAAATTAGCCTTTGGCAAATGCAGTGGTGAATTTTCTTGATTTGATTGATGTGGGAAACCCTATCACCTCTGGGTTGATGGTCTTGGGGAACAAGCCCTGAGGAGAAAACCAGTAGGCAACACTCTTCCATGGATTCTGCTTCAGTTTCTGCCTCCAGGTTCCTGCCCAGACTTCCTTGAATGATGGACTGTAATATGGAATTGTAAACTTGAAAGAAACTCTGTCTTCCCAAGTTGCTTTTGGTCATGGTGTTTTATCACAGCAATAGAAACCTAACTAAGACAGATAGAAAGACCATCAAGGCTCAAAAATTAGGAAACAATATTCTGAAAATGGCTCTACTACCAAAAATATCTACATAGCTATAAGACAAATTGCTAAACGGTCTTATTAAAAACGAAACAAAACAAAACCTAGAGCCAGATATTGGGGTTAAAACTGAGAGATCAGAGGAACAGGACAAACCACAGCCAATCTCACCTTACCAGCCTTCTGCCTCCAAAGAGACCTACTTCCTGTATACCCATACCTATATGCCTTTCTGTTCTGCTATCTCATTTCCTCTCTCTACCCAGTTACATCACTTCTTTTTGCCCAGCTCTGTTACTTCCTGTCTGTCTGTACAGACCTCCAGACCTTTATGGTTAACTAGTGTTGGAATTTAAGGCATGTGCCACTACGCCTGGCTCTGTTCCCAGTGTGGCTTTAAACTCAGAGATCCAGATGGATCTCTGCCTCCTGAAAGCTAGAATTAAAGGCATGTGCTACCGTTGCCTGATATCAATGTTTAGTATAGTGGCTGGTTTTTTCCTCTGATCCTCAGATAAGCTTTACTTGGGTGAACAATATATTGGGGGACACAATATATCACCACAACATAATCAATACAATCCTTTTAAAACCTCAGTGCCATTCTTCAAAGAAATAGAATAAGTAAGTAAATTCCTGTGGTAACACAAAAGACCCTGGATAGTTCCATCAATTCTGGGGGAAAAAAAAGAAAAAAAAGGTCATATATCCACACATTATTTAAGTTGTACTCTAGAACCATAGTAACAAAAACGCACTGGACTGGCAAAAATAAGTCACATGAATGGATCAGTAGAACAGAATGTAGGTCCCAGATATAAGCTCACACTGCTACAACCAAATAATTTTTTTCAAAATCATGCTTTAGAAATCATGCTTGAAGAAAAGATAAGCTCATCAATGAATGTTTCTGGCCAAGCTGGATAGCCCCTTGGAGAAGAATGAAAGCAAATCTCTATCTCCAAGCCTGCTTCAAAATCAACTGGAAAGGCATCAAAAATCTTAATATAAGACCTAAAACAATCAATGTGAGAGTCAAACTTCAAGACATAAATAAAATCAAGTACTTTCTGAATAGAACTACAGTGGCAGTGATTGATAAATGAAATTAAAATATTTTTACACTGCGAAGGAAACAGTTGAGCAAAAAGACAGCTTAGAGAATGGTGGAAAATATTTGCTAGTTTTTCATGCGACAGAAAGTGTTGTGTTGATGATATGTACTAAAAAACTAAACACCATGAAAATAAAACACACAATCAATAAACAAGCTAATACAATAAGTGGAAAATTCTCAGAAGACAATATATGGTAAACATCTGAAAATGGATGCCGAGGGGTTGGTTCAGTTGATATAGTACCATGTTTATGTCTTGTGTACCAATTTAAAACAAACTTAATTAAAACAATTGTTTTAAGACTTCAACAAATTGTCCATGTTTAGAATGAAAAGCTATCAGTAATTAAAATTTAAGAGTGACTTACTGTATAAGCACATGTATGAACATATTGAAGTCTGGATACAGACAGCCTTGTGGTTTGTTTTGCTGATCAACAGTGTTATCAAGGACATGGTCTCTTCAGGTATTTTGAATACCTTCCTATTCTGTTCCCATACGCATAGCTCATAGTTGTCAAAACCCAAGGCATTGTATCTTCACTCCATAAAAGTCATGAAGCAGAGACAAGGCCAAAAGAGCTTTCCATTTATCAGAAAATAAATATTTCTCCAAGTTTCTAGGTAGACTCCCCTTTATATATGATACATATCTGGGTAATGCATATCTATATACCAGGTAGGGTGACTGGGAAATGTGTGTTTGCAAACAGAAATGATGTTGTCATGATTGACTAAACAAAGTAAGAAACCATTTTTTAGCCTGGTCATCATACTACCGAGAATGAAATTAGCTATTGATTATTAAAGAAAGCCCATGGTGTTTGGATAATTAGCAAACAACATCCAAGACAACATTTCTGTTCAGTTATCTTTATTCAATTTTATATTTCACTCATGAATTATAAATATCTCTGTAAACAAATCATTGCAGAAAATTAACAGTACTTCCTCAGGATATTTTTCTAAATGTATAATTTGTAAACTAAATACAATTTTAATATTCATGAAATATATGAACAGATACCACTTTTGAACATTTTTTACTAATATCCATTACAATTGCATGCATTTTCAATAATGCATAAACTCCCACGTCCCAGAAGTCAAACCCCCAAATGAATAATGTATATTTCCATCATCTGTTAATTTTGTGCTTATAATATTAAATTACTAATTTATGAAACTATGAGAATTTTTATTGCTTTTTAAATATTTGACAGAGAAATATACTAATCTGTGAACTGTTTCTTAGTGCAATGTTTATTGTCCAATTTCTACTCATGTAAGGTACTTGAGTAGACAAATATTGCCAAATAAAGTATTTTTTAATCCTTTATAGATTAAACAAATATATTAAAATCAGAAATGGTTTCAAATTTTGTTGTATTTCATTATTTTATATCCACCTTTTCATACATTTTGTTTTTATCATATAAATTGATTAATATAGTAATAAACTCTTAAAATTAAAATATATATCTGCAAGATAAACCATTCTTGATTATAATTGTTAGCTAATTGTTCTTGTATGTTATATAAACAACTTTTAAAAGCAAATAACCATACCTACTCCATGATGAGCATCAAAATTTTGTGTCAGTGTCATAAAAGCATGATAAAATTAAGATAAATGTTTCCTGGATATAAAACTGATTAGCTGCCAAATCATTTGGGAACCTGAATCATTTAAAAGGAAAAACTCTTTGCCTCCTAACTATGAAAGATGATTCTCAACAAGAGTTTTTAATGATAATTTGCATCTTCTTAATTCTTAGGAAATGATTCATTCATCAGTGAAAGCAATGGTTACTGGGGGCAATTTGATAGGATCTGATTTTATCTACAATGCTCATTTCTGCCTTTTAATTGCTTTGCTTAGATGATTTAAATTTAAGATTGTTATTGATTGGCATTTTAGAGCTTAAGGCTACCATTTTATTGTTGTTCTCACCATTCCTATTCCTTTCTTTGTCTTTTCTTGCCTTCCTGCTGGTTACACAAAGGTATCTTTCCATCTTGATTTATTTGTGCCATTTTTATTGTATTCCTTTATATTATTTACTTAGCTGTTCTATATACTAATATACACACATGTGATTTTTCAGGGTCTGGTAGTTTCAGCCTTTTCCAATTATGAATATGGAAACATCACTTAAGTGTCTTTACTTTCCCAGTGTTTTAGTCAGTGTTCTTTTGCTGTGAAGAGACACCATGACCATAGAAACATCTTTAAAAGAAAGCATTTAGTTGAGACTTGCTTACAGTTTCAGAAATTTAGTCCATTATAAGCATAGCAGGAAGCACAACATAATGCAGGCTGATATGGTAATGGGGAAGGAGCATTAGAGTTCTACATCTAAAACTGCAGGAAGCAGGAAAAGACAGAGAGAGACACTGGGACTGGCTTGGGGTTTTGAAACCTGAATGCCCATTCCCTTAGTGACACACTTCCTTCAACAAGGCCACATCTTTTCCAACAAGACAACATCTCCTATTCCTTTTCAAATACTGCCACTCCCTGATAACTAAACATTCAAATATATGAGTCTATATGGCCATTCTTATTCATACCCCCACACCCAACATATAAATATAATTGTTATGGATATCAGACACAATATTTTGGTGTAATCACCAAACAGGATTTATTAAAGTCATGAAAAGAAAGTTTATTTTTAAAAGACTTTTTTTTTTTTAGTTTTTCAAATTAAAATATGATTACATCATTTTCTTCCTTCCCTTTCCTCCCTAAAACCATTACTTTATATCTCTTCTTGGTACTGGTGTACTCTTCTCTGGGAAAACTATTTTTCCCATTCTGACATTCTTTGGTTGTTTGTAGATCTTTGTATAAAGTTGAAGCCTCCTGGCTTTTCCCATTCACTTTAACATGTCTATGTTGTTGTCCTTGTTCAGCTTATATTTAGACCTTCACATTGACAAGACTATGGGTGTATTTCTTACATTACTAGGAGACACAATTTCATAGCAAACTTCCTTATTCATAAAGTTCCATGAGCTTTAGGAATAGAAGTGGTTTTGTAGATGTATCCACTGAGGCTGGGCACTAAAACTCTGAATTTTGATTATTTGTGGTTTTCTATAATGCTCTCCTTTTGCAAAGGTAAGTTTCCTTGATAAGGAGTAAGGACTATACTTATCTGTGGCTATAAAGACAAATATTTAGAATGTGTTTAGGGATATTGGTGGTTTAGTAAAATGGCAGTTGTATGTTCTTCTCTAAGATCTCTGATGTCACTAGCACTAGGTAGTTGAAAAGGTTTCCTGTACCAGGCATGATTTCCGTCTTGTTGAGCAGATCTGAAGTAAAATTAGAAGGCTCTTGGTTACCACTAAGGAATGTGTGCCACTGCTGTACCTATTAGGCTTATTATATCATGGTAATCACTGCTGTGCTTCATTGGCATCATAGATGGGTAGGACGGTTAGTTGTGTCCTTCCTTTGGAAGCTTGAAAGGTTCCATTGTCTCTTCTGGCATCAGGAAAGCTAGTCCTCATGGAGGATGCATTCAAGTTAGTTCCTGCACAGGGGCCTCTGAGCTGTATGCCTAAAGTGCATAGTGTCTTTAGCATCAGAGACTTGCCTTCAACTTTTGAGGGCAATCAATGTCAATAGCAATAGGCTGTTTGTTTTAGGAGTCTCTTGGACAGCTCTAGCCAAAAATTCAAAAGAGGGCTTCTTATGCCTGGTGTTGGGGGTTTTGTTAGGTTGTCTTTGGCTCTTGAAGGGAGCATTGTCAACCAAGAGCTTATGTCAACATATTTTTATGTTAAATAAAAAGAAAATTTTATTTAACATATGTATATATGTATACATGTACATATGTATATATATAAATACATAGTTATGTATAATAGGGATTTTTAGGTAGATACCTAATAGTGTAATTCCTTGTGACTTTTCGAGACATGCTTACTGTTATTTTATCCTCCTTCCTATTTCTTCTGTATTTATCTTCCTTTCCCTTCCATAGTTAGAGCCTCTCTTTCCCATTTCCCTGATCGGATAATTTGTACCCTGCTGTTCCCATCTGTTCATATCTCAAGCCTATTTTTTGAATGGGTTATTTATGAGGGGTTTTTTGTCTGTTTATTTTTTGAGTTTGAGTTCTTTACATCTTTTGGATGTTAATACTCTCAGATATATAGCTGGCAAAGATTCTGTCTCATTCTATGGGAATACTCTTCATGTGATCATTTCTTTAGCTGTATGGAAGCTTTTAAGTTTTATGAGGTTCCTCTTTATAATTCTATGAGGTCAGTTGTTGACCTCAATGTCTGGGCAGTTATTTAGAAAGTTCATTCCTACACTCATTTCATGTAGAATACTTCATATATTTTCCTCTAGACATTTGAGATTGTGCATTTAAGTGTTTGTTCCATTTGGAATTAGATTTTTTGAAAGGTTATAGATACTGGTCTGATATCTTTCTCCTACATGTGGACATGTTTTCCTGGCACCCTTTATTGGAGATGCAGTCTTTTCTCCAGTGTATGTTTTTAACATCTTTGTAGAATAGTAGATGGATGTGGTTATGCATACTCGTGTTTGGATCTTCAGGGTTTTTTTTTTTCCCCATTGGTCAACATGTCTATTTTTTAAGCCATTTACCATATTGTTTTCACTACTTGACTCTGTGTATTTGTTTGAACTTATTCTATGTTAATTGGTCATCATATTTGGTGATTCTTTTTCTAAATTTGTGAAAATTTCAGCCTCTGTTTCTTGGAGTGTTTTTTAATGCAAATTATTTTGGTTTTTCTTTCATATGACTTTGATAATTTTATTGCTTGATTTTAGCCCCAAAGTTCTCCAGTCATTGTCTTGTTTTTTCTATTTTCGTCTAATTTTCCTGCTATTTGAATTGCATTT
This sequence comes from Onychomys torridus, assembly GCF_903995425.1. Taxonomy (NCBI): domain Eukaryota; kingdom Metazoa; phylum Chordata; class Mammalia; order Rodentia; family Cricetidae; genus Onychomys; species Onychomys torridus. Next base: position 86,326,360 of record NC_050466.1, on the reverse strand, counting down.
ATTCTATTGTTTTCTCTTCAGGTTCAATGATTTTTCTAATTTTCTAGTGCACTCAGTAAATTTTGTTCATTTATTTAGCTATTTTTATAACTTCCATTTGGCTCTTCAAAAATAATTTCTTTGAGCTAAATATGGTTACTTCCAGCTCTAATGCCAGCATTAAGAAGGCAAGAGCAAAATGTCTTCATGCTTGAAGCCTGCTTAAGCATTATGTCAAAAACCATACTTGCCAATAAAAATGTCATTTATTTGCTGTGTCGTTTTAATTTTCTCTCATATTTAAATGTAGTTCGTAATTGCTTGTCAAAACACTTTTTATAAGTGCTCTAAAATCCTTGTTAAACAATTCCAATAATTGATTCATCTAACTGGTAGTGTTTGTTGATTGTCTTTTTCCCATTAATCTGAATTTCTTGATTCTTGTTATCATGGGTGTTTATGGTATGTGATATATTTTGAGGATATTCAGAATCCTACTAAAATCTTTCACTTTACTGAGCAGTTATCTGTGTTAACATACAGATTCTGGACTTCTTTGTGGATGTCAGTTTGAAAGACTAATTTTCTATATCGTTGGAACATTATTTGGTCTATATTTTGTTTTTTGGTACTTTTGGGTCTTGCATTATTCTGCTAGACTACCTGATGGTTGGAAGATGTTTCCTGAGCATTTTATTTATCTCATTTGAAGGAAAGAAGTCTCTGAGTTTTTGTGATGAAAAATATTTCTAAGACTGTAGTGGTTGTAGTATACTACCTTCCAGTATATACTCAGCCATCCAGCCTTATGTAGTATTCTTAGACTAAAAAAAAAAAAAAATGGTACTTTGACTGGCTACTTGTGTCAATATCTCTGTTGCTCAGGTCCACTACAGCACAGTATCTCTGTTTGTACATGGAGAAATCTCATGAGCCAGCCAACTGTTTTGACACAAAAAGTTTCCTCTTTTGAAATAGGGATAGTAATACAACCTTAGATATTTATATGGAGAATAGACAAATATGAAAGTCCATGAAGGCAGGGATTTTTCTCTGATTTTAATCATTTAGTCATGATACTCATGGCAGATTCATAATATATAATATTTGTTTAATAAGTGTTATCTGAATTAACCAGTAAAATCAAGAAAAATGCTGAACAATATGTAAATTTATTATTTGATTATCAGTGAATGTGGATAACTTTCATGATTGTCTTCTCTAGTCAGTTAGTGAATAGGGACTCACATCCTGTTCTTCTGATACCAGAGTCCTACTTATTTCAGAATGCATAGCAATACCTAGTGATACTTGTTCACTGAGAACTTACTATGCACTAGCCCTGATGATAACAACAAATGCACAGTTGAATTATGGGATAGAATCCTAAATGCAATTTTGACTCAGTATTGACAATTTCTCCTCATAGGAGCTCTGGTGGTTTTTTTTGTTTGTTTGTTTGTTTGTTTTTGTTTTTTGTTTTTTATAACCAGTAAAACATGGTTATTCCTGTTTCCCTGCAGCTTGCTTGCTCTATGTCTCTGTCTCTCTTTCTCTGTCTTTCTCTGTCTCTCTCTGTGTCTCTGTCTCTCTCTGTGTCTCTGTCTCTGTCTCTGTCTCTGTCTCTCTCTCTCTCTCTCTCTCTCTCCTGGCATAATTCGACTCTGCATGGGCTGGGATTGAACCTGGGTCCTCTACAATAGTAGTCAGTGCTCTTAACTGCTGAGCCATCTTGCTCCTTACCCTGCAGCTTTCTTAACACATGAGATTGTTAACGTTTTTGCAATTTGTTTACTCTAGTAAGTGAAAAATCATATGTGAGGATAGTGTTTTACTTAATTCACCTGGTTATGAGTAAGTTTGAACATTTCTCATCTGAACCATTTATGTTTATTTTTATGTATTTGGTTTCTAGTCAGTTGTTTTTTCAGTTCTATATATTTGAGTCACAAAAATTTGCCTGTGATTCAAGGTATGTGTATTTTTCTTTGTTTTACACTTTTGATTTTAAATTATTGTGCCCAAACCTTCTTTATTTTTTATGTGATTACATTCTTACCTATTTATAGACTTTGGGTTCTGAGTTACAGTTAAGAAAGGTTTTTCCTATTCTCAATCAAAAGAGAAAGTCAACTGACTCCCCCAAATATTTTTCACTTTTAATTCTTAAATATCTGATCCATTTGAAATCTGTTTTTGTTGATAATGTTAGGACCAAATTATATTTTATTATTTTTCATATAGTTGTCCAAGTATTAAAAGGTATCTCAAAATTTTCCCAACGAAAAAGCAAAGTGTATTGGATTACTTCCTGTTTTTAATTGTGGTATATATAAGTTGTTGTATTCAATTATTTTAATTATAGAATTAAGTGCTAGCTGGACGGTGGTGGCGGTGCATGCCTTTAATCTCAGCACTCAGGAGGCAGAGCCAGACAGATCTCTGTGAGTTCGAGGCCAGCCTGGTTTCCAAAGCAAGTTCCAGGAAAGGTACAAAGCTACACAGAGAAACCCTGTCTCAAAAAACCAAAAAAAAAAAAAAAAAAAAGAATTAAGTGCTTTTAATCACATGTACAATTTTGTTTGTATCTATTTCATAGACATTTTCATTCCCCAAACAGAAATAGTGTATCATTATGCATAAACTTGAAAAAAATCTATGAGTACTATCAGACATGAATTTTGTAACTGTTTAACCTGTCAGAGGTAGAATAATTTTTTTAACCACAGTGTACAGGTGTTTTTTTCTCTTTTTATTGAAAATGGATTCCCCCCCCATATAATATATCCTGATTATGGTTTCCTTCCCTCTACTACTTCTCATTCCCCCTTCCCCTGCCATCCAGATATCCCCCTTTCTATCTCTCAGTAGAAAAGAAACAGGTTTATAAGGAATAATAATAAAATCTAATATAATAAGATAAAACAAAAACTCACACATCAGAATAGGAAAAACAAATAGAAGGAAAAGAGCTCAACAGAAGGCACAAGAAACAGATATAGAACAGACCCATTCATTCTCATATTTAGGAATCCCATAAAGACACTCAACTGAAAGCCATAATATATATATGCAAGGACCCGTTGGGTAAAAAGAAAGCAAAAATATGCAAATAAAAGAAAGTTAAAATAAAAATAAAAAGTAAGATAAACTTAAAAAAGGGGAAAGCTCAGACATGACAGTGTGAGACAAGAAATGTCCAAAGACGCCATCGAGTTTGTTTTCTGTTGGCCATCTACTTCTAGGCATGCATCCTACCCTGAAGAGTTGTTTGTTTCTCCAATGGCATTCCCTTGGAGAAAACTCCATTTTCATTTGCAAGTGCTATCAAATGGAGACAGTTTCTAAGTTAGGGATGGGGACATGTGTCTCCTTCTCTTTTCAGCTCTTGAACACCATCTGGGGCAGACTCTTGGAGGCCCTGCCCTCAGGCTCTTTAAGTTCATATGAGCTTTGATCCTGTTCTCTTGCTGTCCTCCATCCCCTCTGGCTCTTACACTTTGTTCACCTCCTCTTCTGCAGGGTTCCCTGATCCTGTAGAGGAGGAATTTGATGGAGATACTACATTTAAGGATAACAGTTCCAAAGTCTCTCTCTCTCTCTCTCAGTTTGAATAATGTATGACTTTGGGCTTCTGTATTTGTTCCCATCTGCTGCAGCAGAAAGCTTCTCTGATGATGACTGAGCAAAGCACTGATCTTTGGGTATAGTAGAATGTCATTAGGACTAATTTATTGCTTTTTTTTTTTAGGACAGTATTTGGTTTAATCCTAGGTCCCTAGGACATTTAGCCTCAGGTTTGTAGTCACCCAAGCAGTTCTTGGTATGGCTTCTATCTCACAGAGCAGACCTTAAATCAAATCCGATATTGGTTGTTACTCCCACAAGCTTTGTGCCACCATTGCCCTAGAATATCTCACAGACAAGACATCATTGTTGAGCAGAGAGTTTATAGCTAGGTTTGCTGTTTATGCTTCTCCTTTGGTTGTGTGCAGAATACCTTCTGGTACCAAGAACAGTAATCCTTATATGTGAAGCCTCTATGTAGGCACCAGCTTGAAGTCTCCATGCTTAATGAATTGTGTAGGTGTTGTCTTCAAAAATTAGGCCTTGCAGTCAGTTTTTGAAGAACAACTTATGGTCTTGGCAACATCCTGGGTTGTTTGGGAATTCCCATGGGACCATGTTGGCCAAAAACTCAATTAGATATAACTCAATTCTTGTACTAGAGGCTTCCATTTTTTTGATAAGAGATGTTCAGTTGGGCCTGGGTCTCCCCTGTTATTTGGTGAATCCATTTAGATTGCCTTCATATATGTATATACTTTAGGAAGCTTCTACTGTATCAAATTTCCATATGAGCCCATAAATGACCCTTAATTTTAGTTGTTTCTCCCCATATTCCCTTCCTCATCCCTTTTTTCCCTCCCCCACCCTTTTTGATCTTCCTGTTTCAGTACCTCTACCACTCCATAACTGTCTATTCTAGTTCCCCTTTCTAGGGAGATCTGTCCATCCCCTCTTTGGATTGTAGCTTGATTATAATTGACATAATAGCCAATGTCCATATGTATCAAATATATACCATATTTGTCCTTCTGGATCAGAGTTACCTTACTCAGGATGATTTTTTTTCCTCGTTCTATCTATTTGCCTAATTATTCATTTTGTAACAGGTAAATGATATTCCATAATGAAAATGTCCCACATTCTTTATCCATTCATCTGTTGAAGGACATCTAGGTTGTTTCTAATTTCTGACTATTACTAATAAAACATCAATAAACATTGTTGAGCAAGTGTCTCTGTGGTATGATAAAGCATACTTTCAGTATATGCCCAAGAGTAGTATAGCTAGGTCTTGAGATAAATTGATTCTCATCTTTCTAAGGAGCTATCACACTGATTTCCATAGTAGGAGAACTAGAATAATCTTTACAGAACATAGATTCCAATCTCTTCAATTGTTCAGTTATCTTATGCACAGAAAGAATAGGTTGAGAGTAATGGTCCCAGTATCATTGCATTGATAGCTGGCCTGAAGCAAAAGCCAGATAGGTGATCCCTTATCCATTTGGTGTTAAAACATTTTTACTGTACTAGAATAAGAAGTAATTGTCCATCATTACCTAAAATGTGCTAATATGTGTTTTTCCTATAAAAGTTTTAATTAAAAAGATAGGTACTTTTTCATGTCAGATATTTGTTAGTACCCACCTTTTGATATATTGTAGAGTTGTACTTTCTTGTGGTCTTTATACTTAATAATGATCAGTTGATGTTTATGGCCTGTGTTGCATGGTAAAAGTGAAATGTGTGAAAAGAGAACAAAATGTTATCTTTTACTTGATATTTTTGTCATGGTAGCACAAGAATGAAACCTTTCATGTAGGCTCCACTGTGGCTAATATAGGTCAGAATCCTCCTTAAATCTCTAATAGGCAGAGTGCAAATAAGAAATAATCTTTTGTCTTCACATAACTAAAATTTGGGGGTTTTATTTTTCCATAGTATAACCTTCTTTATTTTCATTGATGCACTTAGCTTTACTTCATTTTATGTCACTATACTGTTTAGTTCCATTTCAGTTTCCTGTGTTGGTTACAATCTGAATTGATTCAATGGCCCAATAATGTTGTTAAAACTTGTAGTTTGAAAATTATTGCTTTACATTATATTCATATACATTGACTCATAGCGGATCCTCTCTTTAAAGCTCTTATGAATACTTCTGTATTTCAGGACTGTGGTTATGGAGAAGGTGGAGATGCTTACTGCATAGCCTGTCCTCCCCGAAAGTATAAAAGCACCTGGGGACATCACAGGTGTCAGACTTGCATCACCTGTGCTGTCATCAATCGGGTCCAGAAGGCCAACTGCACAAATACCTCTAATGCTATCTGTGGAGACTGTATGCCCAGGTAAGCCTACTAAATTGTATCAGTCTTTCTGGGACTTTTTAAAGCTCTTTTATGTCCCTTATCGTCCTACCACTTAGACCTCAGTAAAAGTATTCTAACTACCCACATCATGCTCTTTTGAAGCTCTATGAGTGGGGAAGTCTTACCTTTCTAACTAGATCCCTATATATAAAGTATCCAGCAATTATCAAAAACAGATGAGCACTTAAAAGCTTATTAATTATGCTGACATTCTGCCTAAAATTTAAAGTAAAAATGTCGCTTTAGATATATTGCACAGAAATCATGAAGAAATTGGGATCATCTAACTGCTTCCCTGTCTCATAGGATGTGATGAATTAGGAAAAAGGTGGACTGAATCACACATGTAAAAGATCTCACAAGGGTAGGTACTTCTTCCAATGAAGGAAACATGAAGGAAAGACTCTTCGTCCCTATGATCACAGGAAGGACTGTTATAAGTCAATTGCCTATTTCATGGCTCTGCCATTCCTTTCTGCTCTGATCACAGGTTCTACCGAAAGACACGCATTGGGGGCCTGCAGGACCAAGAATGCATCCCATGTACAAAGCAGACTCCTTCTTCTGAGGTTCAGTGTGTGTATCTACTTTTCTCTCCCATCTTCTGCAAATCTCTGTGTCAACAAAGTAGATAGACTTCTTTACTCTTGTAGGAGCATACTCCTTAGTACTCCTTCCATTGGAATATTGGTGAAGGCAATTGCCTGTGGTTAAACCCCAACTTTTCATTATTCAAATTCAAATTCATTGGACCTCTTTTCCCTTGTCTTAAAAATTGAATCTAATGAGAAAATATTTTTATTCATACTTTGTGAGATACTTGGCTAGGTTTTATGGAGTAATGAATGTAACAATGTACTTTAAAAAATAATAGTATTTCTACACTTAATTTCTATTGGAGTCAGTATTGCTATTTGAGTCATGTACATGGTATATGGAAGTACTTGGGTTTTAGACCACATCATAATATGAAAAAAGAACTAGAATCTAGTCTATGTCCATGGCACTTGAGGTTTACTTTTTTGTCTGACTTCCTATAATTTTTGTGTATCTTCTAACACACTTGAGGTTTACTTTTTTGTCTGACTTCCTATAATTTTTGTGTATCTTCTAACATACTCTTTAAATTATTGGTGTATCTCTAAAAATCATGACGAATAAAACAGACATTGCAAAATACAAGTAAGTCTAAAAATACAAAGTCCTGAATTAGCTGAGATTCCTAGACAATAAATCCTAAAATTTTATATATTTCTTTAGATTTTTAAAAGAACAGACATAATAATCTTTCCTTTGTGATCCTTTCTGAGTCCTCTTCTTTCCTTCCCTCCATAGAAACAACCACTTTCATGAAATTTTAAGCAACTTTTTACCAGGCTGTCCTATGGTAATAAACAAATCCCATGTTTCCTTTCATAAGGCAAAGTCCTTCTTCCATCATGTGCCTATGATTGCTAGACTAGATAGTGCCCAGTTCCTTGTCACAGAAAGAAGTGATTTAGATGTATCAGCTCTTAACTGACTCAGTCTAGACGTGACATACATTGCTCCCACTCAAAGTGCATTGGCTACAAGTGTGTTGATGTCTTTAAGACTGTAAGGAATATAGAGAGTGTGTGATAATTCATGGACACATTCCTCTGCCACATTCTCCACTAGTGTTTAAATGTTTGCATTACTTCATATATACTCACATTCTTAGACAATATGTGCTAATAGTTTGTGCTTTACAACATTTTCTATGAAGGTCACCAAGCTATTCTTGCTTCACTTTGTTGTTCTCTACTGGTTATTTATATTAATAAATGAAAGGTCTTTTATGATGTCACGATTTACTGATTCAGTATTTACTGATGAGCATTTTAATTTGGTTCTATTTTTTTAGGTTATTTTACTAAACATAGCATGAATAAACCACAATAGCAGCATCTTTTAGTTATTCATGCTAATTTATACCAGGTCTGCAGCATATGAGTTCTGCTTTTTTCACTATAATTGTACATACTCTCAGGTAAGAACATAGCAGTTCTGATAGAGATGACCTAAAAGAGAAGATGGGACCTAAGGAACTTTGGGGCCCTTGTCTGACTGTTAACTGCCCACATTGACTAACCGCTCCCATTGTTTCGTTGTTGTTGTTCCTCAGGTACCTTCCAGTTGAGCTTAGTGAAGGTAGATGCACACAATGTTCCTGGTAAAGAAGCCACACTTGTTGCACTGGTGGGCAGTCTGCTGGTGGTGTTTGCATTAGCCTTCCTTGGACTCTTCTTCTTCTACTGCAAGCAGATCTTCAACAGACATTGTCAATGTGGTAAGTGTATCTGCTTAGCTTAACATTTCATGTGGTAAAAAGAGGAATTTTTCTGAGATTGTAAGTTAATGTGCCTTCCCTGCCACAATGGAAATTCCCAGGAATGATGCACTGTTATCATATGGGAGCTATCTGGGATGGCATCAAAAAACATGGGATGTCAAAAGGGCTGGAATCTACCTGGAAGTTTAGTGGACTAGACTGGTTTATCATATTTTAAGGGTTTGTGGAGTGTTGGCCTTAATGGGAAATCACTTGGTCAAGGAACCTAAAGACCAAACATCTAATTCTATTTTTAAATTGTAGTATAGCTCAAATTATCTAGACCCTTTGAGTTTATTTATTTTTAATCTTTAAAATGAAAAATGGATTGGATGATTTGTTTAAACTGTTTTATGTATGTATTTATTAATAGATTCTGAAACATCAGAATTAAAGAGGATTTAGCTATACCTAGACTATGACTAATAAAAGTTAATGAGGTCTACAGTAAATACTGTCAATATAGTAATTTCTCAAAATGGGATTACTGAGAGCATAGTGTTTAGTCAACTTTCTTATATTTTCTGTCCTCCAAAATACTACTGCTTAAGAGAACTGGCCAAAGCCATAGGACATGGTTACGTGAAAATCAAGATAGATGATGATGTTTAAAGTCTTAATAACATTTCTACTTCTTAAAACTTCATCTACTAGCCAATAATGTAATACAGAAAGTATAGTTCATTAATCAGCAAATACTGAAGAGGTAGGATCATCAGGACTAAATAAGACATTAGAATCTCAGACAAGAATACCAGTGTCCAATGCAGCTTCAGTGCAATTAATGGAACCAAGAACTTAACAGTGACGAGAAAACTAACTCAGGCTAATAAATAGACCTGTGATAGTAAAGGAAAAGATAGAATTTACTAGACACAAGGACTGTCAGGATTCCTTAACTTAATGTGGATACTGTGCCTGAGGCAACATTTTATTTTAGCTTCACTCTACTTGTGTTGGAAAATCCTTCTTAAATAGAGCTTGCTTAGTCAATTTGACTCTACAGCCTATCAATGATTTATTTGTGTGTACTCCATGTTTTCTAAGCAAAGATGAATCTAGCATTTCATGAGATATAGTGTTTCCCTCTTGATTGTCAATGACCTTTCTTCAACTCTGCTTCAGTCGTCTTAAAGTAACTCTGGTAGCTCTGACAATTCAGGTAATGGTGGACCACTGTATCTCTGTTTCATTGACCATTCAGTCTTTGGAAGTTGGGATGTAAAATAAGAATTCTTGCCTAGTTCTGGATCATGGATAGTGAAGTGTTTGGGTTCCATGTTTCAGCAAGATGAATGTAATGAAATATCTAAGAACTGCCTGTCTCCCTGTTCTTCCCTTGGAAGAGAAAGAAACGAGTAACTCTTTTTCTAGCCTAAGGACATTATTGTAGTATCCTCCTGGGAACAAAAGGACAGGTAGCTTCCTCATGATTTGCATATGAGAAAGGTGTCTATTAGTACTGACAGACTTATACACATTCTAGGACTTTCTAGGGGATATCAACTTAGTGTTGATTTACTAAATCTAACGCAAAAGCAGGAAAAGAGAATGGAATTGTGACATACTAGAAGGACTATCTCCCACTTAAACAAGAATCCATTACTCAGTTCCTTCTCTTTGTTACTACTGCAAAACCTTCCAAATTTTCAAATGATCTAGAAATTTGTAATTGTGTATGAAATTTTTATATGTACTCAACAAAAAATTTGAACAAACTACAGAACCTCAACCACAGTGGAGAAACATAAACATACACTCAGACTCAGGCATGAATAATGGGTTAATTATCTTTATAATTGTTATAACAAATTGTCACATATTTAATGGCTTGTCTCAGTTTCAATAGCTCAGAAGTTTAGCAGGCTTTTCCAGGTCTTAACAATGCCTCAATCAAGAAATTGGCAGGACTGTATTTCTTTCTGTATGTTTTAGGGAAATCTGTTTCCTCATGAATTTGTAGGACTGAAGTCTTATTTTCTTGGTGGCTATCATCTGAAGGTTACTCCCAGCTTCTAGAGCAGTGGTTCTCAGCCTGTGGGTCATGATCTCTTTGGGGGTAGAATGACCCTTTCACAGGGCTTGTGTAAGACCATAAGAAAACAGATATTTGCAACATAATTCGTAACAGTAGCAACATTATCATGATAAACCAGCAACATGAAGAACTGTATTAAAGGGCTGAAGTATTTAGAAAGTTGAAAACAACTAGAGACTGCTCATATTTTTCAGATCATGGCTCTCTTCTGTTTCTAAAACTAGCAGTGGTATATTGATGTTGTTTTATGCCACATCTTTCTAATGCTCTGTGTCATTTCTACCTTCTTATACTTCTCATGATGCATCTAGAAAACTAGAAAAATGGTACTTACTAAATTAAAATGTTCATCATTAATCATAGAATAAAAATGTGATTTATCTTAACGGTATTTATGAACTCATCTGCACAATTCAAGATAATCTTCCTATTTTAACATCCACTACCATAATTCAAATGGTTCCTTTGCCATATGATATAATATACACAGATTATGGAAGAAGGGGGTGTTCTAAAATATCTTTTCCATAAACCATTTATCTCTAGCTGAATAAATTTGTCTTCCCTAATCCAGCATCTGGCAGACTTAATGTAACACCCCAATGAAAGTATATTTCTAAAATGTGTGATTTTTAGCCCACTTCTAGATGCTCTAGTTCTCCAGGAGGGAAGAGGAACTCTGGCTCCTAGACCTCCTCACCCCTTCCATATTTTGTGCTCAGGAAGAGGTGCCCTGTTGAGAAGAGACCCTGACTGTGGGTGACTCAGTGGCTTTCTGCTTCGAGTTGCAGGAGATTCGTTGCCATATGAGGCTGAAAAGGCAGTGGAGGATGATTCTATTTTCCCCATGCCACCTGGCCAGGAGACAAGTCCTGAACTTCCAGTGAATGAGAGCATCTTTGAGATCAAGCCAATTAACGCCATTCTGGATGACGACTGCAGCTCCACTCGTGGCTTCCCCACCCAGGAGTCTTTTACCATGGCCTCCTGTGCCTCCGAGAGCCATTCTCAATGGGTTCATACCCCCATTGAATGTACAGAGCTGGACCTGCAAAAGTTTTCCAGCTCTGCCCCTTGTACTGGAGCTGAAACCTTGAGGGAGAACACAGCTGAAAGCTCTGGAGACAAGCTGGGGCTCCATGCACCTTTTGAAGTTCCCAGCCTTTGACTCTACTGAGGTGAGCTAGAAAGGTATGGTTAAAAGACCAGAAGGTGTGGGGCACTCTCAACAAATTTCCAAGTTGTGTTGTTCGATAGGACTTTGACGGAAGAGTGGCAGGAAATTGGGCAGATAGAGGTTGGAAAGGCAACAGCTGGGGTACTAAGCTTTTGAGCTAATCTTATATGACTTGTAAGCCAACAATTGTCTGGAGACTGAGCAGGATGTCCTGATGCCAGTTTCTTTATCTGGACCCCACTACTGACTAGTCATATTCAGTTTTCTCCTTTCATGTGTATAAGCGGCACAGCATTGTACAGTATGCAGCTCTATATTCAGATAAATCCCTGTTTCTGAATAGCCTTATGAGCTTGCGGAAATCATTTTACCTCGTTCAGACACAGATTCTTCTGCTCATAAGTTACTGTAAGGACTGAATGAGAACATGCGCAAATGTCCTTTATAATATCTTTATGAGAGATGTTTATACCATGCTTACTTTCCGGCTTTCCTTCCTTTCCCTGCATTCGGCCTCAAATTACAAATTCCTTCTATATCCACTACATTTGTTTTGAACTTTATAACTTCATGCCTTTGAGGTAGGCAAATCAGAAATATGCTCATCTCATTTTAAACAAGCAGGAATTGAGCCACAGAGGTGAAAAGTGATTTTCTTAAAGTCATAGAGCAACCCAATCTCAGAACTAGGCTAGAACCCAGAATTAGCAGTCCCATTATAGAGTTCATCTAATTCCATCATTGGATTTCAAAACATATGTGTATGTATCTCAATATATGTCACATATACATATGTTATGTACATGTATAAATATATATGGTGTGTGTGTGTGTGTGTGTGTGTGTGTGTGTGTGTGTAGAAACATCTTGGGGAAAAAAACAGAACATATACAAAATTTATTAGTGCTTCATGTATACCTTGTACAGATAGCCTGAAGGCACTTTCATGTACTGTTCTTAGTACACACTGTCATGTGTGATCAAGTATGAAATTTTTCACTTATGGTGTCATGCCAAATAGTTATAAAGTTTTAAGCATTAGGGATTTTCAATCTTTGAATTTTGGACTAAGGATGCCCAATCTATTTCTTCATCAAGAGGCAATATAGTTCTTGTTTATGTATTGCAATGAACAAGAACACACAACTGCCCAATGTATAGTATGGTTATGACTGAAGAGCTTAAATATAAAAATCATAAGTGTATCTCATACTCACTTATGGGTTCTGGTTCTGTTTCTTGGGCTACACATCTGGCTGGAAAGCATGTACACCAAGTACATCGTGTTAAAACTTAACCCAATTTCAGGAAAAATACCTTTTCTAGTTTGTAATAGTATAGATTTGTCATCTCCATGGCCAGGTGATATATTCTGCTACTGTGTCCTAAATCACTGGTCTAACCATGTACTTTTAGAGGAAAGGAAGAGGGTGATGATGAAATGGAGGCACAGGATTCTAACTTCCTCTGCTCTTTTTCTAGGTCTCTTTCACTCTTGGCAACCTTGCCAGTGGTTGTTGCTGGACTTTCCTGCTCTTCTATTCAACACCAATAGCGTGGGCCTGGGATGTAGGCCCACAATAACCAGTACTCTAAAAATGGGGTATTCAGAGCCACTATCCTATCAGAGGTTTAAAGCCCCCTCGTTTCCCCAAGACTGACCTTGAACATTTATTGTTTTTTAAATTTTAGTCTGGGGACCCAGAATCCATAGGCATGGGACTGCTGGGCATGCTATTTCTATTTAATTAATTATGGAAGTGGGGGAAATAATGATGAACAAGGTAAAGTTTTTCTGCCTGTATATTTTTCCTGCCTATGTTTTGTTTTTTTTGTTTTTTTTGTTTTTTTTTGGTCAGGTAGATCTGAAGAAAGGGTTTTACAGAACTCTCCTGAAAGTTCAGAGAAAAATGAAGTGCATTTTAGCTTTCTGCTTTGACTCTCTCCTCTAAAACACACACACACACACACACACACACACACACACACACACACACCCCACATGCACATGGAGTAGAAGGATATATAGAGAGAGATATCATAGGGGAGGCCTGAACACACACGTACACATAAGCACATACACACAAGCACACAAACACACACACACAGAGTGGAAGGATATATAGAGAGATATCATGGGGGAGGCATGAACATACACACAGACATACACACACATACAGAGGGAGGCCTGAAGCCTTGATACTACAACTCATGTTCTAGTTTTCCATAGCTGTGATAGCTCTGAAGCCAGCGTATTTGTTAGAGTCTTCATTCTCAAAGATTAGGCTACTCTCTAATGGGATTCAAATTTGTGTCTTTTAGCTTTTAAAACTGTCTTTTCTTAAACTTCTTTCCATTTGTATTACTCTAGTATTCTTACCTTTTCCCCTTCCAGTCAGGTCTTGCCTGTGAGGTTTCTGAGGTGCAGGAGTAGAGCCCTGAGGAGCAAAGGGGACCATTTGGTGCTTTCTTGGCTTAGAGAATAGTCATCCCATTTCTCTTAAGCCTGAACCTCCAGTTTCACATGCTTCTCAGCATGAATTGAAACCTTTTTCTTCATAACCTTTCTGTAGAACATTGCAGATGTGATCCTCAGGACCCAGAGATGATGAGCATCATGCATTGGTCTTAAGTATCCCTTTATGTCCAAAAAGAGCCTGTAGTTTTGATACTTTTCTCTCACAGTAGTTCAGGTTTCGATAGGAAAAGTGGTCAAATGAGTAAAGCAACTAAAGAGAAGAGCAATCATCCTGGTCAAAGATGTTAAGATTTACTACACACATGGGTGCTGCACTTTACATTATTCACATCAGAGCTGTCATCTCCATGGATTATTATAAGGACTGATCTAGACAGTAAAGGGGCTACTCAGTAAAATAGGGTACATAGCAAGGCTAAAGGCTTTTTAGTCATTTCTCCTCATTTGACACTTCCTGATGCATTTTAAAAGGTAGAAGAGCAGAGCATGCATACAAGTATTCTCTTAATATAAAGGTGGCAGAAGCAGAAGTACCAGAATTTTGAAGCAGGGCCACATTACATTTCAAGACTCTTTTTCAGAAACCCAAGGGGCAGGAATTTAGATAATGATGGACTACTAGCCCTTAGCATGAACAAGGCCATAGATTCCATCCTAGCATTACAGAAGAAAGATATTGGTGGAGGAAGGAAGGAAAGGATGGGAAGAAAGGCGGAAATAGAACATTTTCACCACTAAGAAATGCAATAGATCACAGAATCTGCTAGTGCTTCTGAAGCTGTAGTGGAGTTCATCTTAGGAGTTTGTCCTGCTTTTCCTCCCATTAGCTCTTAAATACGGTTTATAAGAATTTTTTTTTTTTTGCTTGCTTCATGAGTTCCTAGACGCATAGCATTCTATGAGTCTGTTGGAAGATCCAGTAGATATTCATAGAGCAATGGACCTGAGTTGTATCATAGATCACAGAAAGGAAGTTTCATATGGGTCTCCAGGGCCTTGTCTAATATTTGAAGTTCTATATTTCTCTACCTACCCCTAGCAGGAAGCCAGGCTGAGTTTGATCTTTCAGAACTCTACAGAACATTCTTGAGCCAAGTTTTCCTTTCCTATGTCTGGGCTCTCTGTACAATCACCCTTCAGGTCTCTAAGATACCCCCAACCTGTTTAGTGTTAGTGAAGATGTGAAAAGTGCCCCAAGGTATGGGTATTTCTTTTGACATGTCAGTTTGATGGCTAGTATGCTGTCCATTTGGTTCTTTTTGAAGGTTCATTTTGTTTTTAGCCTCTCTATACATTTCACAAACAGAGAGAAATAAGAATCTCCTTGGAGATTATATTATTCTTTATTATCTCAGAATCTTTTCTGAATCTTGTATTGCTAGTTTCTATCCCAGAATTGCTTGATGGTTAAGGTAAAACATAGACTTCATCATCAGATCTTATCCCTAACAGAATATTTTCCACAAAATTTCTGGTTTTAGAATTCTGTTAAGTGTACCTTTAATAATAGCTCATCTACAGACACTGATTAAGGGCCTTAAGATCAAACCGCTGCTAAGTGTGTTAAAAGCATGGGAGAAAAATGCTAAAAGGTCCCATTTTACTTGGCAGAGGATTAGAAACAATTGAATCACAAGCCTACACCAGGCAACCTGGTCTCATGCATTAGCAAATATGTGTGAGCCAAGGTTTAGATCTTGGTCTTTGGGTTCACTGTACTTTTTTCCTGGGATGGTTTCTTCTTATCTCACCAATTTTATTTAGTCATATCTATACTTCTAGTGGAGAAGAACTAACATCCAGTCTGAGGTGGTTTCGGCTTAAGAAGTTCCCAGCTGTTAAAAGGTCACCATGTGCCTGGTACTGCTTCACACTCAAGTCTGTCACTGCTCCTCAGTGAGAAGGATTGTGATGAGAGAAGAGCAAAAACAATGTGATGAAATGAGCCAGGCATCCCCCTACACTGTGTTTGGTCATAGCAAGGTCATTATATACCCATACCAAGAATTATCTTGGTTTCAATTTTCTTAAATTTAACCGTTGGGGTTGGTAATTAGAATAAGGTGGTTTATTTTTTATTTTTTTTTTATTTGATTTCTAAGGTATCTTGGGTGGAAGTGAAGGGTGTTTTTTTTTTTTTTTCATTATAACTGATATTTGGCCATGGCCAAATTCATATTTGCATGTTTGCTCAAGTAGTGTCCTTATAAAGTGGGACAACTCTGAGTACTATGTTTTTATGTGTCTTCTACTTGGGGATACAAGTCAGTAGAAGAATTCATTAGAAATGTATTCAACATAACTCTGAGCCTGGACAGTAGTTGAGTTTTACAAATTTGAACTAGCAAAAGGAAATTGATTTTGTTTACAAGGCAGAAGTAGGTATTTAGTGGAGGTAAGTCAGGCTTCACTTACAATTTCACTGGAATTTTGAAAGGTTGTAAGTAGTATGGAAGATCAATGTTCTTCCCTGAGGGTCTTAATATGTTAAGTAAAAATGTTAGTACTACACAACTCGCCCCAACAAACAGCCCTGCCACACTGAGATGTCACCCTCATTCACCACCTCTCAATTTATTACCAAGGTCTTTGGTGTTTTGTGTTTAATGTAGGTTAGATTTTAATTATTATTTTCCTTAAAATGAACTATTTATAAAGATTTTGTTAAATCTTGTGCCATATGCATGTGTGGATACTGACAAGTTGTGTTTGGTTTATGATAATCTGCAAACAATTCATATGAACCAATAAACAGATGAACATCCAAATGTCTTGTTTATTCCTCTGCTTTCAGAGAACTGGGGTGACTCATTTAGTTGTTTTGTATGTCTGCTCAGTCAGTACAGAAAGAAATGTGTTTCTAATCATTGTGTGTAGCACCAGGGCTACAGGGATTATCACTTGTAGCCCAGGAGATCTGAGTTATAGTCTAAATTGTCCTGCTTTTGAATTGTTTATGACATTTATAATCTTGTCTGGCTACAGATCTACCAGACAATTTAATGTTCTGAAGTTATAATTTGTAAACAGGTTTATGTAGTCTTAAGACTGTGCATATATTTGGAGTAATGAACCAAATTCCCATTTTGTCACACTGTTTTAAAAATAGGAAAACACACACACACACACACACACACACACACTAGACTATCAGTAAGATTGCCTCTTAAGAACGTTGCTTTCCATTGTTTGGTCTGTATTTTTGTTTACAATGTTATTGGATTCAAGGGGCTGCTAAAGGACTAGCATTTGATTTGAAATGTTCTTCACTACTATAATTTTATTTAAAACCAGGCAAATTAAATTTCTTTCTAATTCAAATATTGTCTAATCCTAATAAAATATATATGGACAAGGATGTGAAAAAAGGAGAAAATTCATACATTGTTGGTGGGATTGTAAAGTGGTATGACCTTTTTGAACAGTCTGGCAGTTCCTGTACAAGTTAAAGCGTCAGTTGTCATATGATTCATTAATTCTACTCTTCAATATATACTGAAGTTAATTAAGACATGTACACATAATGCCTTGACTAAATACTCTTAGAAACATTGTTTGTAATATTCAAAATTGATAGCAATCCAAATTCCACCAACTGATGAATGAGTAAACAAATTGTAATACAATATAAGTTATTAAACAACAATCAAAATAATTGAAATTCTTATATATGATATGTCAGAGTTTAATCTCAAATTATAAAAAGTGAAAGGATCCAGGTACCAGAAGGCACATGTTGCATAATTCCATTTATATTGACTGTTTGTGGAATGTAAGTCAATGGTGACAGAGGGTAAATTAGTGATCTCTTGGTAGTGGGTACAAGAGAAACAACTAAATGTTCTTATTTAGAAGATAAAAATGTTATGGTTGTAACTGCACTTCTCAGTAAATTTATTAAAAATTGACTACAGGCAGCTGGACACTGGTGGCACACACCTTTAATCCCAGCACTCAGGAGGCAGAGGCAGGTGGATACAGCCAGAGGTACACGGAGAAACCCTGTCTTGAAACCCCACCCCACAAAAAATTGTGGACAGGCACACTTGAAAGTGATGAATTTTATTATATATATAATACTCAATAACACTGTTTTAAAACATTTTTTGATCACTGATCTCACTTTTGGCTTGTCAATTTAAATACTTTTCACATACCTTCATTGCCAGGATTGAGTCTGTAATCTCTCTCTCTGTGTCTCTGTCTCTCTCGTGTGTGTCTCTGTCTCTCTCTTGCTCTCTCTCACTCTTTCTCTCTACTTAGTAACTCAATTCAGGGTAAAAAAAGAGATGTGTTCAGTTCTATTCTTTTTCAACTATCTACATAGGCAGGGAGAAAGAGGAAAAGGAAGTATATAGGAGGAACTTAGAGGAAGTTTTAGGCACATGTCTTAGACCAAAAGAGGAAAAACAGGGGAAGGCACTACAGTCTCCAGATTAGACAAAGTAAAAAGATGTTAGGCAAAGGAAGTAGCAGTACAGGCCACAGTGAGGCATATTAGCATTATCATTGGATAAAATATTGATTGACTGGCAATTACTAGTTGTTAAGAGGCTGTCCACTGTGGTGACACTGTCCTGTTTCTGGATGTAAGAAAACATGTCAGATCTCATATTCTCACTTGATTAAAATTGAGAATGCTGCTATAGTGAAGAAGATTAAATTCATAAATGTATGCAGTGATGGAGGCACAGAAATGGTTATTATGTAAGGAATAACCTTGTCTGCTGTGGAGTTGAAGTCACTGTGTGCCTGTGCTAGTCACAGGGCAATGAACCCCCACTCTACCCTAGAAGGATATGAGGAAACTAGATCTCTGAACAGATGGATAAGAGCAGTAAAAATCATCAAGGCATCAAACAGAGAATTTTTAGATGGTTATTAATCTTTTTATTAGTGACTAGGAACACTCACATTTTTCTGGGCTAGTAACACTACTTAGTTATGTTCACAGTGTGGCTGCTAAGTTTCTGTATACCTAGAAGTTAGCCTTTTAAGGACTAAGAAACCATCTCTACATGAGTATTGGGATTTCAGTGCTGTTTGTCCGAACAAAATGGCTTTTTCCCTAGGACACTTGCTCGACTGCATGGTTATCATTCACTAAAGCTTTTTTCTTTTCTTTCTTTTTATTTTTGGCTTTTTGAGACAGTGTTTCTCTGTGTAGTTTTAGTGCCTGTCCTGGATCTCACTCTGTAGCCC
The DNA here is from genome assembly GCF_903995425.1 of Onychomys torridus. Classification (NCBI taxonomy): domain Eukaryota; kingdom Metazoa; phylum Chordata; class Mammalia; order Rodentia; family Cricetidae; genus Onychomys; species Onychomys torridus. The sequence continues at coordinate 86,307,190 of NC_050466.1, read as the reverse complement.
AGACTGGCCTCGATCTCACAGAGATCCACCTGGCTCTGCCTCCCAAGTGCTGGGATTAAAGGCGTGTGCCACTGCCACCGCCTCTGCTTTTATCCTTGTGGCTTCTGATGGTAAAAGATTCCATCCCTTAATAACTCCTTTGTAAGTAATAGTACAGTAACAATGAAGTGGAATGGAGTATTAATACGTGGTGGTTAGTGTGCTGATTAGTGTTTTGTGGATTTGACACAATCTAGAGTATTTGAGAAAGAACCACAATTGATAAAAAATATTCTCTCAGATTGGCCTATAGGCAAGCCTATGGGACATTTTCCCCATTAACAGTTGATTTGGAAGAGTTTAGCTCACTAGGGATGGTGCTACCCCTGGGCAAGTAGTCCTGGATTGTAGAAGAGGACAAACTGAGTAAGGCATGGAGAGCAAGACAGTAAGTAGCATTCCTCCATGGAATTTTTACCTCCAGGTTCCTGTTACTGCTCCTGCCCTGATTTCCCTTAGTGATGAATCTGGACATGTAAGCCAAACCAACCTTTTCTTCCCAAAGTTGCTTTTGTTTATGGTGTTTCTCACAGCAATTAAAAACAAAAACTAAGGGGCTCTCTTATACAAGTTGACCCCTACATATGCATCAGTAAATTGTATTTTATTGAACTAAAACCTCATGCTGTAGATGGTAGTTGCCTGTGGTAATCATCTTGTAAAGAAGAAAACTAAAGTTCAAACAGATTTAATGATTTTCTAATGATTATATGACTTTAAATGACATTCTGGAATTCTAGCTTGTGTCTGTATGCCCCTTAGACTGAATTGTGTTCCACTATTCCATGAATGCCTTCTGATGACAGGCATTAGGAAACATAATGTTTATCCAACAAGTCACCATATTGCTCATATGCTGAAGACTGGATGGAAGGAAAGCCCACAATACAAATTTCAATCACAGACGATCAACATTCTCAAGGAAAGCCTGTTGGCTTATTTGTTTGACGTTTCAAGGCAAAATGTAAAGAAGGAGGCAACCTAGCCAAATAGCATCACTGTAAGCAATATTTGTACTACCTAAGCCAGATACAGACAAGTTGTTATCTTATCCTACCCTTACCAGTAAGTTAGTGTGATATGGGGGACAAGGCTTATATTCTTACATTCCTATAATGACATACCATTTTCAGTCCTACCAGACTACTACCAAACAAGGCCAAATGCAACATGGAGACTGTCACTACTTGCAACCCACCAAGGTATCAGTGGAAGCCTAGCAGGAGGCTGGGATTTTACCTTGCCACGTAGTTACAGATCATTCCTCTCACTTCCAGCCCTGCTAGAGATTGTTAGTGGAAGTTCTATGAAAAGCCGGAACATTACTACTATCTTGAAGTAGCATGGTATCTTTCCATTCAAAGATATCAGTGGTGGTCTGTAGTTGGAAGTTTTTCTGTGTCCCAGCCAGCTGGCAGTCAGGACAAATCTCTCCCCCTGCATCCCCTAAGTAAGCACACAGAAGCTTATATTAATTATAACTGCATGGCCATGGCTCAAGCCTTTTGCTAGCTACCTCTTACATCTTAAATTAGCCCATAACTATTAATCTATTTATCACCACATGTCCCATGGCTTTACCTGCATCCTATTACATGTTGCTCCTTGGGAGGCACTGGCATCTACCCTACCTTCTTCCTATCTCTCTCTTTGAATTCCCTGTCTGCCTCTAAGCTGCCTTGCCATAGGCCAAATGGCTTTATTTATCAACCAATCTGAGCAATACATATTTGCAGCATACAGAAAGACATTCCCCCATCAGTGGTCATCTGGGGAACAGTGGTATGTTACCTTCTTCTGGCAAGGTTAGTGTCTACAGAAATCTCAAAAAGAATTAAAAATTTCATGTTACCAAGAGTAAGGAGAGGTCTCTCACCTCAGGGTTATAATGAGAGGCTGAGTGTAACACATTGACCCCACCACCAATAACTGGCAGTACTAACAGGGTGAGTCATATCCTTCAGTTGTTCTTTGTAACCTCTTTTACTTGCAATTCTTCCACCTTAAGTCACCATGACAACCATTCTGGCAACCTTTGCCTATTTATCAATCATCTCAAGCATGCTTATCACTCCTGGGCATTTATAATTACCATTTCCTCTGTGTAGCATGAATCCTGCCACTAATACCATTCTGTTTCAAGTTTCTTCTTAAATTTTACCATCTTAGGTAAGGCTTTCTCAGTTTTCTTATGTCTCAAATAATATATGTATGTTCCCACTATATATGCAAGTTCTCACTCAAAACATCTCCCAGCTTCATGTCTCCTTTTTCTGCTTTTAATTTTTATTTTTTAACCTACTCAATCCAAATCATGTTGCCTATATATGCATAGGCATGGAGCCAGCCTACTGAGGCATAGGCAACTTGCCAATGACCGTACTCCCAAAGAATGATTTTCCTCTTCCAGCACCTACCAGCTGCTAAGCGCTCCTTAATTAGGGATGGGCTCTTGTGAGCTTCTCTCCCATCCATGCTGGAAATTTAGCTGGCTTAATCTTAATCTTGTGCCAGTAACCCCAGCTGCTGTGAGCTGAGTAAAATAACCATAGCATAACCAGAATATAATATTTCACAGCACTCCTCCTCATCCCATAGCTCCTAAATTCTTTCTACCTTTTATTCTGTGATGTTCCCTGAAACTTAGTGGTTAATATAGATGTCCCATTTTAAGGATGAACACTCACAGTCAATAAGTGATAGCAATTTTACCAGTTATGAGTCTGTGCATTGGCAATAAAATGTTTCTCAATGCAAACAAGTTTGACAAATGGCATTCTAGATACAAATAAATTCTATGACAAACCCCACAATAACCTTGTTTGTGCAGTACCTTTGCTTTTGACATTACCTCATTTATTCTTCAATCATCTTTCATGTTTAATTTCTAGTTGAAGTAAATGAGGACAAAAAAGACTACATTCATTTTTAATAGGTTAGACCTAAAGCAGAATAGTTTAACAACTATTTCTAAGTCATACAGCATGGAAGTGGCAGAAGCAGAATGGTGTAACTTGTTCATAATATACCATTCAAAGACTTCTGACTGTGCTTCAGCCTTTACCATATTCTCCTCTGCAATATACCAGTAGAACAATTATTTATTATTCAGGAGGCATTGAGGTGAGTAACTAAGAACACAGATGTGAGAAATCAATGGGCTCATTTTGAATCGTGTCTTCGGCTGCTATATATAAACCTGATTTTAAAATTCAAGTCAGTTTTCCTGTTTGTGCCTTTATCTTTCTTTAGTAAAGCACAAATAAAAATTGTTCATAAGATGACTCACATCCCTGCACTTATTATAACAGTGGCATATTGTATATGTTCTATCAATATTTGCCATAATGAAAATGGATGACTAAGCTGTGGTCAGCTTGCAATTGTGGCCTCAGGCTACCTCCAGAACCATAATACCTAAGTGTTACCTCCCACCCCCACATAACTCAACAGGGTCTCACTATGTAAACAAGTATGGTTGTGAACTGGTGAGCCTCCTGCACTATCTTATCAAGTACTAGGATTACAGACATGTTCCACAATGCCAAGCAAGATTGAGTTCTTAACTGACATCTTCGGACTTGTCTTTCTTTTTATATAAGTCTCACAATTTCTTATATTTTGTTTCTGTGAAAGACAATCATTTTTCTAAGTGTAGATTCACAAAAGACTTTAGAGTGGAGTTGACTAATGTACAGGTCAAGTAATTTTCAGAATTCCTCAAGGGAATTTTTTCTTTTTGCATTTTCTAATATACGAGAAGCCCAACATATTCAGTATTTAAATTTTGAGTTAAAAATATAGACCCTGGGCGGGGTGGTGGTGGCGCACACCTTTAATCCCAGCACTTGGGAAGCAGAGGCAGGCGGATCTCTGTGAGTTCAAGGCCAGCCTGGTCTACAAAGGGAGTTCCAGGACAGCCTCTAAACTCTAAAACTACAGAGAAAACCCTGTCTCTAAAAACCAATATATATATATATATATATATATATATACCCTAGCTAAGACACCTAGCAATGGGGGATACAGAGCCTAAACTGTCCATTTTCAGTGGAGAAGATAGGGGCACCAACCCAACCACATAACATTCAACCTAAAGTTTGTCCTCCCTACAAGATGTGTTGGGGTATAGACAGTGGTGCAGAAATTGGAGGAGTGGCCACTGGTACAGCCTGACACCCAAGACAAGCGGGAGCCTTCCCTTCACATTGCCTAGAGGGCTAGGACCCAGAAGCTGGACAGCCAAGGGACCCAGGAAAGAACCAAAACTATGGGGGAAAATATCAATAAAATGATTCCTAATAATATCTGCTATACTCATAGATTGGTGTCTAGCTCAATTGTCATCAAAGAGGCTTCATCCAGCAGCTGATGGAAGCAGATGTAGAGACCCACAGACAAACATTAGGTGGACCTTGGAAAATCCTTCAGAAGAGGAGGGAGAAGGATTGTAGGAGCCAGAGGGATCAAGAACACCACAAGAAAACCCATAGAATCAACTAACCTAGGCTTATAGGGCCTCAGAGAAACTGAATAGACAACCAGGGAGCCTGCATGGAACCATCTAGACCCTCTGCATATACATTACAGTTGTGTAGCTTAGTCCTCTTGTGGGACTCCTAACAGAGGAAGCAGGGGCTTGTCTCTGATTCTTATGCCAGCTTTTGGGACCCTTATTCTCATACTGGGTTCCTTACTTCATTCAACCTTCAACTTTACATGCCATGTTTGGTGGATATCCATGGAAGGCCTGCTCTCCTCTGAATAGAAACAGAGGAGAGTGGATGCGGGGGCATGAAGGGGCAGAAGGGAGATGAGGGAAGACTTGGAGGAGAAGAAGGAGGAGAAACAGCAGTCAGGTTGTAGAATAAATAAATACATAAAATACATTTTTTAAAACTGTAATTTCTCATGGGTGATTATGAATCAAATAAACTGGAGAGTATTTCTTACACTAAAAATTATGATAATGATATGCAAATGTAGCTTAAAGGAAATTAAATTATACAGAGTGGCCAAGGTAATTAAATACACGTCAGGAACAATGTAGAGAAATGAAGAATACTTCTATATTTTGAATAATAAAATCTGTGTTATTGGTAAAACACAACCTTGACAAAAAATAACAGCTCTACTATTGTTATTGATTTTTCAAGAAAACTTTCTGTTCAAAAAAACTGTCAAAAAAGGAGAAAAATTTAATCACAGAACAGCTTTGCACTACTCTAAAATCCTATATTATCAGTACTTACTGTCAATTAAGCAAAAGTAATGACATAAAAATTTTTATCAAACTATGGAAGATTAGTTTTTTCACCTGTGTGAAAGATAAATGTGTGTGGGCCATATAGGGGGTATTCATTCTATCTATAGTTTTTCTTCAGGCAAACATTGTTGCATCATCAGGAGTACAGAAACCCTGTCATGTCTAGAAGACACTATCTAGCAGCAGACATCCTGATACTCTGGGTTTTAGAGTCTTTCTACCCCCTTTTCCATAATGCTCCATAAGCTATAGGTTTAGGAGTTATGTTGTAGTTGGATCAATTGGTCCTGGGCACCACATAGTCACTATCTTTGCATTTTGGCCAGGCATAGATTTCTTTCATGTTTCCATCTTTCGCCAAAAGTGGTTTTGATGAGGGGTGAGGACTACATATATCTGTGTGTATAAAAATAAGTAGAACATAGAAACTATATTGGTTTAGGAATGTTCTAATAATAGATTATTCTCTAGGTTTTATGACCTCTTTTTGCCATAGATAGTGGGATTACTTTACTGTACCTATAAGTTCCTTCATATGAAGTGGACCATATTAATTAGAAAGCTGTGGATGACTCTCAAGGTAAAAATGCAACTGTTGTACTATTGGAGATATATTAGCAGGGCTGTTGAGGTTCATAGTCTATACAGCTGGGTAGGATTGTTTTTCTCCCTTGGCAGTTTGCGCAGCAATTCTTGAAACAATGAGAGTTAGTCTTCAGAGAGGAAGCTTATGGTTAATTTTAGCTCAATTCCTTCAAGTCCTTTTTTTCTGAACTGTTTGGTATCTTCAGCAATAGGAACTTCAGGTTCTGGGACTAAATCATGCCAACACCAGCTGACATACCAATGTGTATTGGAGAAATTTCAAAAGTTCCCATCCCTAGTAGAAGAACTACCAGCAATCAATGGCTGCCAAGAGAGGGAGAATCAGTTTTCTCTGGGGAAGAACTTATTGATAGATAATCTAACCCAAAGTGGTTATCTCTAAACACACTTACATACAATCAACACTAAATTGACTCATAGGATGTACACACACACACACACACACACACACACTCCATAGTATTGGTTGATCTTCTAATGCTGCTATCATAATCCCACATAGAGTTAATATTTTTAAAATAATGAAATTAAAAATTAAGCAGGTTTGTTTATAAAGCAATAATAACTACAGAAGAAAAGGTCATGAGCATGAGAAGATGTGGAGGAACATGGGAGGAGTTGGATGGGAGAGAGGAAGGATGGGATGGAAATAATATGAATATAGTGCTTATATATAAAATTCACAAAAATAATTTCTATCTTTATAGTACCTAATATTGAAAAACCTGGCTGAGATATAATTCTACCTTTATATCTCACTCGTTTGTGATCTTTTGCAATTTTATTTTCTCTATTTCTAATAAATTTTCTTTAATCATAAAATACTAATGATCACATCAATTTTACTGGGTTATGATAATGATTAAGTAAAATAGGCTCTGTGAAAACTGTAAAATTGTACTACAGTGGTTTAGGGATTTGAATACTTGGTTCCCCATTAGCACTGTCTGGGATGTTTTGGATATGTGGCTTTGCTGCAGGAAGGCTATCACTGGAGGCAGCATTTATGTGTTCATATATCCAGTTCATGCTCTCTGCTTCCTGCTTGAGATTGAAGACCTGAGGTCTCAGCTTCCTGCTCCTGCTACAGGGCTTTCTACTTGCTGCCATCCTTACTGCCATGATCAACTGTTATCCCTCTGGAATCATGAGCTAAAGTAAAACCTTCCATAAGTTGCTTTTGGTCAAAGCATTTTTACTACAGTAACAGAAAAGTAGCCAACACAAAAGTGGAGCATATTTTAATACTTTAGTAAAAATCATTATAATCATTATTGTTATCATCACTATTTCTTCTTATAATAATAGTACTCAGATCATAGTAAGTATTTAGTTCATGTTATTGATCATTATATCATCATACTACTAGTTTATTATTGCTTCTATAAATAACCCACATGGACTTAATAGCTTAACAGTGCTGTTTAATCAGGTTTATGATCTTTCATTTCTACTTTTGAAAAGTCATACAGGTGTTTCTAGGCTAAAATAAAAAAAACTTTTAGGTTGCATTCCTTTCTGAAGGCTTGAGGGAGAAACAATTTACCATTTCAGTCTTCTAAAGGCTGCCAACATTCCTTTGCTTGTGGCCTCTTACTGCATATTAAAAGCTAGCAACAACAGGTTGAGATCATCTTACATGGACAAGTCTGTGAGGATTGTTCTGATCATTGACATAAGAGGTCCCAGCCCACTTTCACTGTCATAATTTTTTGTGTCAATGGTCCTGGGATATTTTAAGAAAGCTGTGTTTGGGTTTAGAGAGGTGGCTTAACCGTTATGAGAGCATACTGCTCTTACAGAAGACCCAAGATTGGTTCTCAGCATGGATCATAGGTCACACTCGAAGAACTATAACTCCTGCTCCAGAGGCTCTGATGTCTCTGGCCTCCACAAGTTAGTGGTACTCACATGCACATAAACCCAGGCAGACACACAAACATACACATAATTAAAAATATAATGAGTCTTTAATATGAAGAAAGCTAGCAAAGAATTTGCCTGTGAAAGAACCAGAAAGTAAGCATCAAGAATCATTCTGTGGTTCATAATTCATGTGCTTCCATTTGTTTGGCTATTTGTCCCTGTGCTTTTTGCAATCTTGGATTCAACAATTCACGCTCTTGAAGACCCTCCTCTTTCTCGACAGCTGGACACCTGGAGCTCCACCTGGGGCCTGGCTGAGGATCTCTGCGTCCACTTCCATCAGTTATTGGATGAGAGTTCCAAGACGACTGTTAGGGTGTTTAGTCATCTGACCACCAGACTAGGTCAGATCAGGCTTTCTCTCGACCATTGCCAGCAGACTACAGAGGATATATCATTGTGGATTTCTGGGGACCTCTCCAGCACTCTGCCTATTCCTGTTCTCATGGGGTCTTCATTTATCATGGTCTGTTATTCCTCATTCTCCCTTTCTGTTCTTGATCCAGCTGGGATCTCCTGCTCCCCTAAGCTTTCTTTCCCTCAAATCTTGCCCTTCATTACTCCCACTGTCATCCAGGTTGTTCATGTAGATCTCATCCATTTCTCTGTAATTGGGTGATCCTTAGGTCTTTCCTAGGATCCCGTTTTCTAGGTATAAAATTTAAAACACATAATAATAAAGAAAAAAATTATTTATTAAAAAAAAGAATCATTCTGCCATGGTTCTCAAATCCAGATTCCTGCACTGAGTTCTGATCCTGACTTGTCTCAGTGATGGACTAATTATTAGCTGAAATAAAACCCTAAACCCTCTAAGTTGCTTTTGATCAATCTGTTTTATCACAGCAACAGAAATCAAACTAATTTGGGCTGATGCTGTGAAGGAACTAGACAAGTGGCTTTTTTTTTGTTATGTTTTGACATTCCACAAACAAATATTTATTGAGCGCCTACTAAGTGCCAGGCACTGTTCACCCTCCCCCAGTAGAAAAAAAAAAAAAAAAAACAAGATCAGGACAGAGGCAGCAGAAAGAGACTCTGAAGGAGAAAAATGGGCAGCTGAAGAAAGCTGAGGGAGCTAAGCAGCCTGAGGTGATGCAGAGCTCTGCCTTAGGCCTCTTCTTCTGCCTCCTCCCCAAAATCCTCTTCCTCCTCTGCAGTGGCATCCTGGTACTGCTGATACTTGGAGACGAGGTCATTCATGTTGCTCTCAGCTTCGGTGAACTCCATCTCGTCCATGCCCTCACCTGTGTACCAGTGGAGGAAGGCCTTCTGGTGGAACATGGTTGTGAACAGCTCTGAGATGCCGGTTGTGGTGAAGAAGTGGCTTTTTTAATCCTTTGGACTATTTTTTGGGAAAACTGTGAAGGATTATTGGGAGCTTTGGTATGTAAAAGCCATCAGATGCGCAGAGCTTAATGAGCTATTGTGTGAGAGAAATGTGAACTGCAGAGCTCTTGCTTGTGAGGCTTCAGGGGGAAGCAAAGACTTTATTAGTGCTATATATGTGGAATTTTGAATTAACAATCTGTGGTTGCTGATTAGTTGGAGCTAAAGAAAGAGCTGTCCTAACAAGCAATATGAATCATTAAGGTGAAACCTGTGCATCATTGGGACAATGGCTGCTGGTCAACTAGATTGGAAAATCTGCTGTGATTATAAGAGATCAGCAGCATTGAGGTGAAATTTTCTGGGAAGTATTTCCTTAGGGTCAGCACACAGAAGCTGATGAAGGCCAAGTACCTGCAGAGAACTTCTTAAAAGACAGTGATTGAGTTGCATCCTCAGTTGCAGTAGAGAACCCAGTATATTGGATATGCCAGAATACTTAGATGTATACCAAGGTTAGAAACAAGTGTGGAGTGGAGCTGGTCTAAGCATGAGACAAGTGTATGTGTTGCAGATGGCAGAGCTAGAGAATTTTGAATGTCCAAGGCTGTTTGAGCCAAAATACTATACAATAAGTGAGACCCAGATGCTACAGGCTACAGGCTCCTTAGCCATACTACTTGATTTTGGTTTTGCTGAAGTCTGATTATTCTTATGTAAGGACTTTCCCATGTAAAATAAGAAAGGATGCAACTTAGTTTTATTTTATAGGACTTTGGATTTGTAATGAGACTATACAGTTTCAAAACATGAGACAATTTGGAAAACAAAACCTGTGGGAACTTCATAGTTTTACAGTTTGTGATTTTTTAATAACATATTTTTATGTTTTATTTTCATTATATGTACCCTCCCACTTCTCTAAGCAACTCCCTCCAAATCCACCCAACCACCACCCATTCCTAGCATCTTATTTCCTTCCTTCCTTCCTTTCCTTCCTTCATTTATTTATTTAAGGAAAGACTATTTCTCACCAAATGTGCTGAACCTCTAGCATTTTTGGTTTTTCTTCCCCTCTTTAATGATATTCCTTTAGCCTTGACTAAAAGGGCTGTGTTGTACATGTATTAATCAGAGACCAGAACCCCATGGTCAGATGATCTTTTTATTTTGACCAGTTATGGCTTTCTGTGATGATCCCCTGTCTGATGAAAAATGAAAAGAGGCTTCTTTAATGAAAGGAAGAGAGCTACACTTATCTGAGGATATAAGGACAAGTATTTAGATGCATTTAGAAAATACACTGGTTTAGGAAATTGACAGTAGGTAAGTTCTCATCTAGGGTCCATGACATCACCACTCATGGGTAGTTGGTTAATTTTGCACTGCCAGGAATGACTTTCTTCCTATTGAGTGGAATTTAAGTCCAATTAGATGGCTGTTGGTTACCCCTAGAATTTAAATGTTACTATTTCACCTTTTGGAATATCTCATCATGCTGGTCAGTTTCGGTTCCTTGCAGATACAGATGGATAAAACTATTGATTTCTTTTCTCTTTTGGCAGCTTCATTCCAGCAGCTATTTTGAGAACTAGCCCTCAGTGAAGAGGCTTCCAGTCAAACTTAGATCTATTCTTTCCAGTCCTGTATCCCAAGTGTATTATGTCTTCAACAATAGGGACTTTATCTTCTTTTCCTAGAAGGCACAAAAAGCAATAGCAATACCCTGATTGTTTAGGGGAGTCTCTTGGATTCTCTTGATTTGAAAAGAGGTTTCCCAAAACCAGCACTGGGTTTTTGTTAGATAGTCTATGGTTTTATGGGGGAGCACTGTTACCCCAATCAATATAACTTCATTTAAAAACTATTTGCATATATATAAACATTACATATGTGTATATATATTCATGTAATTTTAAGTAATACTAACAGTATAATTCCCTGTGGCTTGTTTGAAGATCATTAATGTTGTTTCTCCTTCCTTCTCCTTTTATATTGCCTTCCCTACTACCTCCCCACGATAGTCTTCTCTACATGTCTTTCCTGTTTTGCCCTTCATAGTAATTGTGCCCAATTGTTCTCTTCTCTATTGTTCCTGTCCTCTGCCCCAGGGCACCATTTTACTTTCTTGGCATCTACAGTTGCTCCAAGTTACTTATTTGTATCTAAAAATTCAGAGATAGCATCCAAAATAAAAGAAAACATGTACTGTTTTTCCTTCTAGGTTGGGGTTACCTCAAACAATAATATTTTTTAGGCTCATCCATTTACTTCCAAATTTTATTACTTGATTTTTTTTTTTATAAACTATGAGAATGTGAGGTCTGTCTTTTGGTGTGTTCTTCAGTCTCTTCCTTCAGAGTTTTAAAGATTTCATTGTAGATCTTGCATTTCCCGGGTCTCACCTAGGTATTTCCTTTTTCTGAGGCTATTATAAATGGTGCTGTGTCCATGCTCATTTTCTCGGTTTGTTCTTGTTGGTATAAAGAAACAGAGTTTTGTAAGTTGATTTTGTTTCCTGTAACTTGCTGAAAACTTTGATCATTTTAGACATTTCCTGCTGGAAATTCTGAGACCTCTCAAGTAAAATACCTATCATCTACAAATAAGGGCTATCTGATTTATTATTTTATTATTTTCCTTTTTGTATCCCTTTTTATTCTTCTCATGTCTTGTTGCTCCAACTAGTGCTTTGACCATTCTATTGAGGAGTAAGGGTAGTAGACAGCCCTGTCTCATTATTGATTTTAATGAGATTGCTTCAGGTTTTTTTTTCTATATAGGGTAATCTTGGCTATATGTTTGTAATATACAGCCTTTATTATGTTGGGTGTGCTCCCTCCAGTCCTACTCACTGTAGGACTTTTTTATGAAGGTATATTGGATTTTGACAAACATGTTTTCTGATTCTGTTGAGATGATCATGTAATTTTTGTCTTAAGTCCATTTATATGAGTCGTTACAATTACCATCTTATTTATGTTGAACCAGCCCTGCAGATAAGCCCTTGGTTAAGTCTCACATGTTCATCATGGATATCAGCCTTTTCTTTTCTTTTTTTTGTGCTCTTGCAAGCTTTTGTTATTGGAAAGAGTTTAGGAGAGCTCTTTTTTAAAATTTATTTCTTTTAAAAAATGTCATTATCACCAACAATTTAAGTCTTGGTTGTAGATCTTCCTTGGAAATCTGAGAGAATTTTTCTGTGAAGTGAATCTGGAGCTGGACTTGCCTTGGTCTTTTTTTTTTTTTCTTTTTTTCTTTTTTTTTTTTTAGCAGTTTCAATATATTTATTTCTTTTAGGGGGTCTTTTATAGTGATATTTTATTTGTATTGAAATGTGATTTTATTTGCATGTTAATAAAGTTTCCTTGAGGTCAGAGCAAGCCAGAGCAGAAGTTGGGCAGTGCATGCCTTTAATCCCAGCACTTGGGAGGCAGAGCTAGGTAGATCTCTGTGTGTTCAAGGACACAGCCAGCATGGCAGACACACGCCTTTAAGACCTGGAGGTCTGTACAAACCGGCAGTGACGAGGAGGTCATGTGGCTGGGTTTACAACCAATGAGAAAACAGAACAGAAAGTCTATAAAAAAGACAGGACACACAGAAGTAGCTCTCTGGCGGAGAGGAAAGACAGCAGGAGCAGTGAAAGGTTAGACTCTCAGCTATTGCACTTACCTCTTGGTTTTTAACTCTGAAACTGGCTCTATGTTTTTTATTTAACAAGATGGTTACATCTACAGTCTTTAAATTGTTATCTCTTCTTCACTTAACTTTTGTGGTTTGGATGAATTTAGAAATTTGACCATTTCTTTTAGGATTTCTAACTTAATGAAGTGTAGGTTTTGAAAGTGTTCCCTTATAGTATTCTGTATTTTCCACATCTTTTATAAAATTTCTCATTTCTGATCATGTTAATTTGGGTTATCTCTTTCTTCCTTCTGGCTAATTGCACCAAAAGTCTACTGATCTTGTTCATCTTCTCAAAGAACCAGGTCTTAGAATAAGTGTTTGTTTTCTTTGTTTCTATTTAATTAATTTATCCATTTATTTACTTACTTACTATTTATTTACTTACTTATTTGTTTGCTTGTTTAGCCATCTGCTAGATTTGGGCTCAGTTTATTATCCCTTTTCCAAATGCTTGAGTTGCATCATTAAGTGATTTATTTGTGTTCCTTCTAATATTTTATATAGGAACAAAGAACTATAAATGCCTTTACTAGGACTGTTTTTACTTTTACTGTGTTCCAGAGGTTTTGCTATGTTGTGTTTTCATTCCCATTTAGTTCTAACATTTTTTAAATAATTTTTTAGATTTCTTCTTTGATATATCCATCATTCTGTAATTTGTTACTTAATCTCTGTGACTTTATTTTTAACTAGAGATTCACTTGCTATTAATTGTTTTATTGCATTTTGGTAAGAAAGGATATATGGAATTATTTCAGTTTTCTGAATTTGCTTTGTGCCCCAGGATATGATATATTTTAGATAATTTTCTATGAGATGCTGAGTAGAATGTATATTATTTGGTATTTGGATGAAACATGGGTGAATAACAAAATGTTAAGCCCATTTGGTGTATGATTTCATTTAATTCTGATGTTTCTCTGTTTGGTTTTCTTTTATCTAGATAACCTGTCCCTTGAAGAAAGTGAGGTATTGAAATGCCTACTGAGTTTGGTAATTTGTGTCTTTATCTTCAATAATTCATGAAATTGGTGTACACTCAGGATTGTGATGTATTCCTGATTTATTTTCCCCTTGATTGGAGTGAAGTTTCTTTCATTATTTCATTTGTTTTAGTTTGAAGTTCATTTTTCAGATATTTAGATAGTAATGTCTGTTGCTTTCCAGTCCAATTTGCTTAGGATAGTTTTTCTTCTCATCCTTTTCACTTTTGGATGGGACCTGTCTTTAAAGCTAAAATGAGTTACTTGTAGACATCAGGTAAATGTAAATGTATTTTTCTTTTTTGACAGCCAAATCATCTTTACTGAGAGAATGGGTCTCCAGGGGGATGGGCCTGGGGCCCCCACTGCACAGCTTGTTCTTTGGCACTGCCTCCATAATCCTATGGCCTCATCATATCTGGAAGCTCTGGAAGGCTGGAGAAGGGCTCAGTGTGCGTGGCTTCAAAGGCATCATCCGCACCGAAGGCCAGGTCTACTGTGGCTGGGGCCAGTGTCTGTGCTGTCTGGCTAGTGAAGCCATACTCCCCCCAGAGTTTTTCTGTCATCAAAGAGCTGGTCATCCTTGTACAGTAGCTGCTCTTCTGGAGGCTGCTTGAGAATGCCTTGGACAATATGCTTTAACTGGAACAAGGTGCTCGACTCCTTGTCATCTGTAAAGATGGTGGTCTTGTGGCGGCGGATCATGAGAAACACCTTCTCTGATAGTAGTAAGTCCCATTTTGCAGAGCCAGCTCTGGTGCTTTCCCTGAAGGCTTTACAGGAGCCACGGAATTAAGGAGTCATTCTTTCTTCCAAGACAACTGCAATCTCAAGTGAAATGTGGTGACTGTGTACGTCTGGTCTCATTGGTGCCTCTGCTCTTCTCTGTCCCTCTGATGATGCTGAGACAATGAAGTTCTGGTCAAATTCTAGTCTCTCATGCAAATGCAACAGTTAGGAATATATGAGCCTGAGTTGTCACCTCTGGTGCTGGCCTTTTTGATTGCAGATTCCAGATCCAGATATACAGACCCAGGCCCACTCAGGAATGTCACAGCTGTTGCTCACGATCCTGCTGCACACCTCAAACTAAAGAGTCATCCTTGTTGCAGGCTGTTACCTTGTATTTTTGTTTCTTAATCAATTCAATTAATTGTGTCTTTTCATTAAGGAATTAAGTTCATTGGTATCTAAGGTGTTTATTAAAAGGTGTGCATTGGCTGCAGTCATTTTATTGGGGTGAGCTTTCTGTTTATGTTCTTCTGGTTTGTGTTCTTAGTTGGAGTTCGAATTTCAATAATTATGGTTTGGTTGGTTTTCTATACAGTGTCTTGGCTATACTTGCTCCTCTCTTCAGACTGACTTACTGCTTTAGTATTCTCTGTAGGGTTTGTTTGATTGCCATAAATTCTTTTTTTGGAGGGTGGGGTTTGAGACAGGGTTTCTCTGTGTAGCTTTGCACCTTTCCTGGAACTCACTTGGTGGCCTCGAACTCACAGAGATCTACCTGACACTGCCTCCCGAGTGCTGGGATTAAAGGTGTGCACCACCACTGCCCGGCTGCCATAAATTCTTTTAGTTTGTTTTTATCATGGAAACTTTTTTTTCTTTCTCCTTCCACTATGACTGATACTTTTTCTGGGTATTGTAGTGTAGGTTGAGATTTGTGATCTTTTAGAACTTGGAGTATATTCCTCCAACCTGTTTTACCTTTTAATGTTTTCATTGGAGAATCAGCTGTTATGTTGATGGGTTTATCTTTATATGTGACTTGTCTATTTTTCTCTTGCTGCTTTTCATCTGTTGTCCTTGTTTTGTGTGGGTAATATATTTGGTATAATATGCCATGGGGAATTTATTTTTTGGATTAGTCTATTGGGATTCTGTGTGCCTCCTCTATCAGTATAGGTATGTCTCTCATAAATTTGGGGATGTTTTATTCTATAATCTTATTGAAGATCTGGTCTATCTCATTAAAACTGGTTTCTTCCCCTTCATCTATACCTATAATTCAATGATTTACTCTTTTCATATTGTATCATATTTCTTTTCTGTTGCTTTAGTGTATTTAACAAATACATTCTTTGTTTCAGTGATCTAATTCCTCTATGTTATCTTCATGTCCTGATAATTCAATATTCTAATGATCTGTTCTACTTATAATGATTTTCCATGTATTTTCTTATTGGGTTAGTGAGTTTTTTAACTCATTCCTATTTCCAACTTGAGTTTGTTTCAATATTTCTATGTTTTTACTAAATTCAGTTTTCAAATCCTGAACTGTCTTCATCATCTTATTCAACTGTGTATTTCTGTGTTCTTGTACACTACTCAGGTGTTTTTTTTCTCTTCTGTTTAATTTCAATGACTTGATCATGTCTTCTTTAAATTCTTTGAATCCTTTGACAAAGATTTATTGTTCTTTTAAATCCTGTATCCTGAAGTTCATCTAGTCAATTCTCATCAGAGAAAATTTCTATGGGACTAGTGGATTTGGTAGTTTTGCTACCTTGGCTTTTCATATAGTTTGAATTTTTGCAATGATCTGGGCATGTGGACTCTTTTGGTTGTGTGTCTGATATGAGCTTGCCTTAGTTTGAGTCAGTGAAGGAGATGCATAATAGGAGTTGGGCCATAGAGAGTAGGTTCATGAGCTAGCTAGAACTAGGCCTGAAAATGGTGGCAGACGTGAATGGCAGTTGGAGGAGGGACTCACTTGACAATGGTGGTTCAAGATTGTTTTATAATATTAACATGCCATAGACAATGAAAAAGTATCCCTTAAAGTCATATGTTTGTGTATCAAGTTGACAGGATATAGAACGTTCTTATTAGCATTAATTGTCGACTTTCCATAGTCCATAATCATCTGAAGAAAGTCTTAACTTTATTAGCTTGGTCCATCAAAACACCTCTGAAGATATCTTGATTGTCTTAATTTATGTAGGAAGGCTCAACCCACTTTGATCACTGCAAGTTCCTGAGAAGGCAATCTTTGAGTATATAAGAAAAGTACCTAAGCATTAACCTGTGAATGAGCCAGAGAATGAACCAGCAAGCAGTGTTCCTCCATGGGTCCTGACTGGAGTTCCCACCCTGACTACACTTAATGATGAATTATGACATAGTCATGTAAGCCAAATAAATATTTTCTCTTCAAGTTTCTTTTTTCTAGAGTGCTTTATTATGGTGACATAAAAGAAACAAAAGCAACATTTCAATAATTTTCAATGTACAGTTCATTCATATCAAGTACATTCACATTGTTGTTCAATTATTACCACTATAGAACACTATAGAATACTTTTTTGATTTCTCAACCATAGTTTCTAGCAACTAAACTATGAGCTAGTAGTGCAGATAATTTTTTTGGAGTGCTAGCTTAGTATGTGTAAAGCTCTGGGGAGTTCAATCATTACTACTACAAATAGAACAAAACACTTAAAATTTTCAGGGTACTTTTTTCTGATTAGAGTTAGTTTAAATGCAACCATCCTTGTTTTTTACAGCTGTGTAATACTCCATTGTATAAATGTACCACATTTTCTTCATTCATTCTTTGGTTGAGGGGATCTAGGTTGCTTCCAGGTTCTGGCTATTATGAATATTGCTGCTATGAACATAGTTGACCAAGTGTATGATTGAGCATTCTTCGGGTATATGCCCAAGAGTGGTATCATTGGGTCTTGAGGTAGATGGATTCACAATTTTCTGAGAAACCACCATACTGATTTCCAAAGAGGCTGTACAAGTTTTCCCTCCTACCAACAGTGGGGGAATATTCCCCTTGTTCCACAACCTCTCCAACATAAGCTATTGCCAGCAAATGCAGAGATCCACAACCAAGTACCAGGCTGAGCTCCAGGAGTACAGTTGAAGAGAGGAAAGAGGGATTATATGAACGTGTGTGTGTGTGTGTGTGTGTGTGTGTGTGTGTGTGTGTGTCAAGATCATAATGGGGAAATCTACAGAGACAAGGAAATCTACAAATCCTATGAACCAAGCTCATAGGAACACACAAACATTTGACTGACAGCTGTGGAACCTACGTGGGACCAGACTAGACCCTCTGTATACAAGAAATGTATAGCTGGATTTGTTTGAAGGACGCCTGTCAGTGTGATCATGATCTATCCCTGGTGTATGAGCTCACCCTTGATGCAATGGAGAGGGTCTTGGTCCTGCTTTAACTGAATGTACCAAGCTTAGCTGCCCCCCATGGGAAAATTTACCCTTTTGGAAGAGGGGAAGAGAGGTGGGTTGGGGGAGGCGCTGAAAGTAGGAGGAGGGATGAGATAGGGATCTGTGGTTGGTATGTAAAATGAATAAAAAATGCAACCATCCTAACATTGCAGGCTTCCTGTCTCCTGCTGGGTAACTTCCCTTTGGTGCTTCCTTAAACCAGCTCCATTCCCCAAGCAACTCCTAGCATCTGCATTGCTAAGTACATTTGCAACCATTATTTTGCAATATAAAATCTGAAGACACAAAACATTCTTTAGCTTTACTGACTTTTCTTTCTCCCAAACTTTGCTCAGACCTAAGTTCTACCAATTACTTCTTCACTTTGTGTATTTTGTTGTTTCACTTGTTTATATAATTATTATTATGCTCTCCTTGTAAATGATTTACTTATGTTTAAAGGCAATAGTTGTATTTTAGCTCAAAATTGAATGATTGGAGGCTGGGGAAGGTCCTAGCACACATGAGCAGGGTTGACTAAATAAAAACTACAAAATCTAAATGGGCAATCATACAACACTGCGGTTGTTTTATTTTTGACATCAAAAAACAGCTTCTTCCATCTTTGCACGTGGAATGAAGATCAGCAGCTCTTTAAGAATCCTCCACATTGGTACTCTCTCAGAAATGGCCTAAATATTACAACTCTTGTTATGACTTATTTGGCCAGCTGACAGTCTTAGACAGCACACAGTACATTCCTCCTAACTGTCTTGTAAGGCCTTTCCAACTGTCAAGTTGGAAACATAATTATGCTCTGCTAAAGACTAATGAGCTGCCTTTTTGGATGTGCTCTTTCTTTGCTAGAAGAAATCAATAATTCTTTCTTTGATTTCAATTCAGTGATAGCTTCAGGGTTGAAGGGCAAGTCTGTGGGGATCTGCAAACTCCAGGATCATACCCTGAGGTCTTCAAGGAGGCTGTGATTCTGGGAACAGGGTTGGAAATTGTCCAAGGAGAAAACTGTGTATGGACAGGAGGAAATTTTAGTTGCCCTTTTCCTGGATATGTTTTTTATACCCTTGATTTTATTCAGGATAAGTTATTTTCTCACACTTTTACAAAGGAGAATGATAAACACCAAGGCATTTTTTCAAACACAAATACGACATTGCTGTTTCTGCAAACATTTTATTTATGCTCTAAACAAAACCAAAATGTTATGTACAACTGTCACATAAATAGGAAGGTGAAAGCTGTCAGTGCAAATTGTAGACATTCATATTCCTAGCCCAGTTTGTATCACTTATTAGGCAGGTGCCATTGGATAGGGTACCTTATTTGAGCCTACTCTTTTAACCTGTAACAGAAAGATAGTGTTAGTCATCATCAGAGGGTTGAGGTGCAGATTTATATAAGATAATTTTATAAAGCATATAAATATGCTATCACTAGTTAAAGTAAAAAATTATGAGTTCTTTGTTTTTCTTTACCCTTTTTATTGCTATCAATTAAAAGTAAAATAAAAGTATACTGTACTATTTTTAATGTCAACTTGACATAAGCTAGAGTCATGTAAGAGTAAGGAGTCTCAATTGAGAAAATGTCTCTGTAAGATTGGACTATAGGCAACCCTATAGGTAGTTTTCTTAATCAGTGTTTTATGGAGAAGGGACCAGTTCATTGTGGGTGGGACCACCCCCAGCTTGGTGGTCCTAAGTTCTATAAGAAAACGGGCTAATCAATCTATGAGGAGCAAGCCAGTAAGCAGCACTCCTCCATGCTCAACTCCTGCACCCAGATTCCTACCAGATTTGATTTCTGCCTTGACTTCCCTTCATGGTCTGTGACTTAGTTAGTATATGTAAGAAAAATTAACCCTTTCCTCCCCAAGTTGCTTTTGGTCATGCTATTTCCTCACAGCAATAATAGCCCTAGATAAGACATATATATAGACAAAAAAGTAATTGAAAAAGAACACAATCCTGAAGTAAACCAGTTCATATGCTAACTATTATGCTGCCTTAGTGACTTAGCTGATTGGTTACCCTGATATCTAGCATAAATTTGAAGAAAAGATGTTGGAAGGGAGAAAACCTCTCTTCAGGATGGCTGCCTAACAGAATACCCACAATACAATCTCTACCTTCATTATGATCTCATCCATTAGGCTGAGTAACACTTCCCTTCCAGTATCATGACAGTTGGCCATTACCATGACCACAATAGGAAAAAAAATATGTCTGAATGGTGCCACCTGAATTAATAGAAAAGACACACATTCTCAGAAAAGTCAAATATTCCCAAACATGTTTAGCCTACAATACCTCACCAGAATTTCTTCTATCTATGGCTTCTTAAAACCTATAGGCAGAAAAACTGAGTTATAAGTTTTTCTCCTGTTTTTTTTCTACCATATAATTTATTGGTTCTACAACTCTGAAAGAAAAAAAAAAGGACCCAATTTTAGATCATAATTGATGACATATCCACAGTCATCTACTTTTCCAAAAACAACACTAAAACTATGTACTAGAGAAAAGACATTTGCAATAAAATACAGAAAAGTTTGGATATCTACATGCCGAAGAGTAGCACTAACTGTAACTAGTTATTAAATAAACTAAAAATATTTTTGCCACTTAAAAGATTCAAAACTAAAGGGAAACAAGATAAATATTTTTAAAACATTAGAAAGGAAACCGTATCTAATGGCACAGGTCTGTAATCTCAACTTGGGAAACTGAGGCAGGAAGATCACAAGTTCAATACCCACCTAAGAAAACTATTGATTCCTTATCTCAAAGTTTTAAATAAAAATAAATGAAGGCTTTGGACAGAGCTCACTTACCTATTCTATGCTAGGTTAAATCCTTGTTAACACTTGTGCCCTGGAGTGCTTGTACACACACACACACACACACACACACACACACACACACACACACAGACAGAGACAGACAGACAGAGAGTCGAAGATATTGGAATGAACAATGGTGTTCTGTAGACAAGTTGCAAAACACCAGAACTAAAACATTACACAATAGAAGATATGCAAAGAGACAACAGTTGTGTATGAATGCTCATTGACATAAATCATCAGGAAAATTAAAATCAAGACCATGATGAAATAATACTTTAAGTTAGGCTAGAGACAATAAGTGTTGGTATAAATGTAGAAAAAGTTTCCATCATTGAATATTGCTGCTGAGAATATAAACTATCATGCATCTGTTAAGAAAACCAAAGGGAAGAATCATGTTAGAAAGAAGTTAAAGTTGGACTTCCCACACAGCCTCTTATCCTATTGCTGAAAATATATCTAAACTAAATAAAATACATATATATGAAATGTATATTCATAAATATGAAAACTCCCATTTTCATTGCAACACTCATTATTCACAATAGATGTAAATGAAAATAACATAACTGACCATAAAGAACAGAAAAAGAAGATGTGATGCATGTACAAAATGAAATACTATTCAACTATTAAAAGAAGGAAACCCTGATTCCAATTCTTCCAGTATTATCCCCAGTCCTGTAGCAGCCCATGTGCAGAGTTTTACTCTCCTAGCCTTTCTCCATCCCCTGGTACCCTTTCTGAATCTTGTGGTGGACCCAGCTTTCCTCTTTACCTCTGTAACTTTCTATCAGCTGCATATACCTAGTAACAGTCTCTACCTGGAAACACATTGGTGACACTTTCTGGGAATCAGGTAGGCAATTTTCTCTCTCCCTGCTGTCCACCTTTACAATTTTTCTAGTCATATTTCCCAGTCCTATAGCATACTGATTTCAGAAGCCAGCTCTCCCACTCTATCTCCAGTTACTGTGGACTCCACCAAACCTCAAGAGGGACCCTGCCATCCTCCTTCTGTTATGCCCAGATTGCAGGGACCTCCAAAATACCCCCATGAAGACTGAATCCCATATGTAACAGCAAAGTGCCTTTATTTTCAAGCTTTGAACTTGGTCCCTCTGTCTGTCCGACACAGAGGTAAGAGCAGAGAGTCCAGAGCCCAGGCCAGGTGAGGTTTTTGTCATAGCAGAGGTTGAGGTGAGTGGATTTCCAGGGTTCGGGACCCTGATTGGTTGACATTTGTCTAGGGGTATAGGAAATCTTTGGAATATCAGGTATTTCCTCTTAGATGCAGGCCCCACTGGGTGGGGTCTGCCAGAAGCTGTGTCTGGGCCTCTAAGCCTATCATCCCAGCTGTGTGGTCAAGCTGTTTTGAGGCCTTCCACATTTCCACCCTTCACTTTGTTTCAGCCATGGAAACCTAGGAATTAAAACTTGATATCAAAAACAATAGAAACAAAATAAAGTTTACAACTCATGGAAACTGAAAACTCATTAGTGAAGGAAAAGTGAATTAAGACAGAAAATAAGTAATTTTAAAAGTATTAGAATAGAATCTAAATGAAAACATAACATGCCTAAACATGCAAGTTCCTAGCACTAAGTTCCTACACAAAAATATTGGAGAAATCTCATGCTATAAATTTAATTCTTTAAATCTCTAGAATAAAAAGAATAAATAACAACTAAAAGGAATAGATAGCAAAAAATAATCTAACTAGGGGCTGAAATGAATAACACAGAAACAACAATAAGAAAGAATCAATGAAATGAAGAGTTTATTCACTGAGAAAACCCACCATTCCTTCATTATAAAGTTCCTGGAGAAACTAGGGGTACATGGGACATATCTCAACTTAATAAAAGCAATTTACTGCAAGCCCACAGCCATTATCAACCAAATGGCGAGAAATTCAAACCATTTCCAATAAATAAGGTGCAAGGCAAGGTTGTCTACTCTTTCCATATCGATTAAATATAGTACCAAAAGACTTAGCTAGAGCAGTAAGACAATTCACGGATGCCAAGATGGTACAAATATGAAAGGAAAAAGTCAAAATATCTTCATTTGTAGATGATACAGGTTTTTTTGGCATCATGATAACAACTTTATTTTAAGAAGTTTTTTTTTTAAGACCCTCCTCTTCCTGCCTCAAGCCCCCCCTCCCAGTTTTTTTATACAGGTAATATTTTCTTATATTTCCAAATTACAGAGACTATATTCCCTTGACAAATCATGCAGAGAAATATTTTGAAACAGTGTTAGGTAGCCTAGGAAGATGTCAACCTGGTTATACAACTAATGCTGGCTTTCAACTTCTACCCTTTTTGCCTCTAGCTCCCAGATACTAGGATTACTGGAATATTCCACAAGGTTCAGGTAACATATCATCATGTTGAAATGGCATATTAAATGTTTTTTCCTTCAACTATTTGGACCTGGCTGTCATTCAGTAAAATATGTAAGTAGAAGTCTGCCTGCGAAGGGAATAAATGAGAAAAACACTTTAATGAATTTTTCACATTAAGGAGAGCCAAAAGAACAAAAGCAAAACAGATATAGTCAATGAATATTTAGTGAAGAAAATCATGTACTTGAAATTGAGACAAGATGGGTATCTGAGAAAAGTTGGAGAGATAATGGATATGATCAAAATATTCTCTCTCTCTCTCTCTCTCTAAATATATATATTTCTCACAGAATAGATGAAAACATTTTTTAAAACTATTATATTTAAGAGAATACAGAATGAACCTTGCTATTTAGTCTTTATTTTTTTTTTAACATCTGTCTTTCTAGTGGCAAATTAACCATGGCTTATAAATATGTTAAATATTATATAACATTTTAACAAAAGAAATAGTAGCAGCATTTTACAAGCCAAATTTTAGCAGACAATAGAATGATCATTTTTCTGTCTCCCTCCTAGCTTCTTCCTATTTCCTTTTACTCTACTTAAACTTCTAGAATGTAGTTTACTCTTTGTTTCTTCTGAATTACTAATCATTCTTTACCTTATGCTCTCTGACTTCAGTTGTCATTACTCATCTGCAGCTACATTTTGCAAGATTTCTAAGGATGATCTAATTATCAAATTCAATACCTCCTTCATGAGGTCTTTCAGATATCAAAACAAATCACATTTTCTTAGAAAAGATTTTTCTGACCATCTGAACAATGTTTCAAGATAGACTCACACATACTACCATGTTTTCTTGATGGCTATTACTACAGGTTTAGGGCATTAGATTTATTTATTTATTTATTTTTAGCCAGAATCTGGAAACAATCCAGATGCCCTTCAACTGAAGAATGAATAAAGAAAATGTGGTAAATATACACAATGGAGTACTACTCAGCAGAGAAAAACAATGGCATCATGAGGTTTGCAGGCAAATGGATGGATCTAGAAAAAATCATCCTGAGTGAGGTAACCCAGACTCATGGTATGTACTCACTCATAGGAGGATACTAGATGTAAAACAAAGATGAATAGACTGCTACTTGCAACCCCAGGGAGGCTACCTAGAAAACAGGACCCTAGGAAAGACCCAAGGATCAACCAATGACAGAGAAATGGATGAGATTTACATACACAAACTGGACATGAGTGGGAGTAATGAAGGGCAAGGTTCGAGGGAAAGAGAGCTTAGGGGAGCAGGAGATCTCAGCTGGATCAATAACAGAAAGGGAGAACAAGAAACAACAGACCATGATAAATGAAGATCACATGAGAACAGGAATGGGCAGAGTGCTGGAGAGGTCCCCAGAAATCCACAATGATACCTCCACTGTAGACTACTGGCAATGGTCAAGAGAAAGCCCAAACTGACCTAGTCTGGTGATCAGATAGCCCAACACCCTAACTGTCATGCTAGAACTCTCATCCAGTAACTGATGGAAATGGATGCAGAGATCCTAGGCCAGGCCCCAGGTGGAGCTCCAGGAGTCCAATTGGTGAGAAAGAGGAGGGACTGTAAGAGTGTGAATTGTTGAGACCAAGATTGGAAAAAGCACAGGGACAAATAGCCAAACTAATGAAACACATGAACTATAAACCAAAAGCTGAGGATCCCCCAACTGGATCAGGCCCTCTGGATAAGTGAGACAGTTGAATAGCCTGAACTGTTTGGGAGGTACCCAGGCAGTGGGACTGGGACCTGCCCTTAGTGCATGAGCTGGCTGTTTGGAACCTTGGGCTTACACAGGGACACTTTGCTCAGCCTGGAAGGAGGGGACTGGCCCTGCCTGTACTGAATCCACCAGGTTGAGCTGAATCCCCAGGGGAGTCTTTGCCCTGGAGGAGATGGGAATGGGGGGTGAGCTGGGAGAAAGATGGGGGTGGGGGCTGGAGGGAGGACGGGGGAGAACAAGGGAAACCATGGCTGATATATAAAATTAAATTAAATTATAAGATACAGTTTCCTATATGGTTTACCATAAAAATTCCACCAGAGAAATCTACAGCTGCTAAGTATTTTCATCAAAGTAGAAGTATACAAAACCAACACACAAAAATCTGTAATCTTCATATATAAAATGACAAACATGTGGAGAAATAAATCAGAAAAATAATACCTTTCACAATAGCCTCAAAAATATCTTGAGTATCTCTAACCAAGCAAGTGAAAGACTTGTATAATAAAAAGTTATGACATTGAAAAAAATTACAGAAGAAATCAAAAGGTAGAAAGTTCCTCATGCTCATGGGTTGGGAGGATTAATATTGTGAAAATGGCCATCCTATCAAAAACAAGCTACAGATTCAATACAATCCCCATCAAAATTTCAACACAGTTCTTCCCATATCTTGAAAGGACAATTCCCAGATTTGTATGGGAATAAACACAAAAGACCCACTGTATTTAAAACAATTCTGAATAATAAAAGAACTGCAAAAACTTTCACCATTCTCAACCTTAAATTGTACTACAGTGCTACAGTAATAAAAATAGCATGATATTAGCACAATGAACAGAATGTCAATCAAAGTAATCAAATTGAAGACCCAGACAAAAATCTACATACCTATGGACACCTGATGTTTGATAAAGAAGCTAGGAATATTCACTGGACATGAAAGACAGTATCTTCAACAAATGCTGCTGGCCAAACAAGATGACTGAATGTAGACGAATGTAAATAGATCCATATCTATCAATCTGCACAAACCTCAAGTCCCAGTGGATCAAAGACATCAACATAGAATCAGACACACTGAACCTGAGAGAAGAGAAAGTGGGGTACAGTCTTGAACACATTGGCACAGGAAACATCTTTCTGAACAGAACACCCATAGTGCAGGCTCTCAGACCAATGCTTAATAAATGTGACCTCATGAAACTGAATAGCTTCTGTAAGGCAAAAGACACTGTCATTTGGACAAGGAGACAACCTACAGAATGGGAAATATTTTATCAACTCCACATCTAATAGAGGTCTAATATCCAAGATAAACAAAGAACTTAAGACATTAGATATTACAAAACAAATAATCCAATTAAAAATAGGGTACACGATTAACTCAAATTCCCAAAAGATGAAACACAAATTGCTGAGAAACAATTGAAGCATTCAGCATCCTGAGTCATCAGGGAAACGCAAATCAAAACTACTCTGAGATTTCATCTTGCAGTCAGAATAGTCACGATCAGTATAACAAATGACATTTAATGCTGGTGAGAATGTGAGGTAAAAGGAATACTCATCTACTGCTGGTGGGAATGCAAATTTGTACAGCCACAATAGAAATCAGTATGACAGTTCTTCAGGAAACTAGGAATATGAATCTATCTCAGTGACCAGCTATGCTACTCTTAGGCATATACTCGAAAGATTTTACACCATATTCCAGAGACACTTGCTTATTCCTGTTTATGGTTTCTTTGTTCATAAGAGCCAGAAACTGGAAATAGCTTAGATGATATCAACCAATGAATTGTACACTTATACAATGGATATTACTCAGTTATTTAAAAATGAAATCATGAAATTCACAAGTAAATGGATGGAGCCAGAAAAGTATCATGCAAAATGGGGTAGCTCAGACCCCCAAAGTCAAGTATTATTTGTGTTATCTTATATGTGGATGTTCACTTTTAAGCTTTTGATAGGCATGCTGCTGTCCATGTAACTACAGAGGCTGGGTATAGAATAATTAATTAGGTGGGATAGATGTTTTCATTAAACCCTTCCCCAAATGGTTGGGAACTATGAAGAAAAGGAGACAGAAAGATTGTAAGAAACTCCTAAGTTTGGTATATAGAATATATAGTTATAGAGATAGATGACACCAGGATGACAGTGTCTTCCAGACTGATGCACTTGGGAACTCACAGAGACCATGACAGCATGCACAGGGCCTGCACAGGTCCAAGCTGGATGAAGTCGCAGCACTGAGAGGGGAAAATTGATATAATTTAATTACCCATTCCTAAGCCAGAAGTTATCTCCAATTGACAACTGCTTTCCGAGAAAAAATTATTTGTGTTCAGTGGAATCTCACTGGGTATGCAAAGCACACTTAATGAAGGCCCCATGTCCAGCAACAGGTGACCAACACAAAATGAACTCAATGGTATTTTTGGAGATGTGTTATCTCATAATGCTTTGTTTCAGCATTTTTTAAACCTTACTTGTCTTTTGCTTATCTATTATGGTTTCTGATTTTTGTTTTTATGATATGTGTTTCTTATGCTTTTTCTTTGTTTTTTTCTCCTCTGTGATTGTTTGCTTTGTTTTATTATGTTTTTTGTTTGTTTGTTTATTGGCCTATTTGTTTTCTAAATAGAAAGAAAAGGAAGGTATGAAGTTGGATGGGTGAAGAGGTATGGAGGATCTGGGAGGAGAAGAAGGAGAAGAAACTGTGATCATAATATAGTATATGAACTATATTAAAAAATATCTACAATAAGAAAGAAGGATCTCATTTGAAACATGGCTTTTAGTAGAGATAGTGCTAACTGAATACACTAAGCACTTAAAGACAAATGCTGCATACTAATACCAAAGACTACTCAATCCTCCCCTCCATACACCCTCCCAAACCACCAGATATAGTACCAAAATCAAACTCTAGACTTCTCTAGGATACCCTTACCTCAGCACATCCCATAGGCAGGAAAGATTATAGGTCAAAGGTTATGTGGCTGAGTTGGTGTCTCACTCCCTCCACTTGATATCTTGTCTGGTCACAGGCGATTGCCAGTTCAGGCTACATATGTGCTATTGCTAAGAGTCTTAGCTGGGATCGTCCTTGTACATTCCTAGGAAAGTCCCTTGCATTAGGATTTTACCTGACCCCAAAATGTTTCTCCTTTCCAGTACTCTATTTCAGTATTCTCACCTTCCATTCTCCTCTCTCCACACTGCATGGGACTCCTAACAATGGAAGCAGGGGCTGTCTCTGACTCTTTTACAGGCTTTGGGGACGCTACTCCTCATACTGGATCACTTTGCCCAGCCTTACTATACGAGGGGTGCATAGTCTTACTGCAACTTGATATGCTATGTTTTGTTGATACTCAAGGGAAACTTGCCCTTTCCTGAACAAAAATGGAGAAGGAGTGGATTGAGGGGTGGGAATAGAGGGGACATGTAGGGGAGAGAGACTGCCAGGAGAGGAGGGAAGGGAAACTGCTGCAGGGATGTAAAAAAAAATACAACTCAATTCTAGACTTCTACCAAAACCCACCCTACTTTCCCCTGACCTACATCCTTCAAAGACACCTTGTATCTAAACTCTCCATCCATGCTGATCTACCCCTACACTCTGGGCTTTGATCAGGGTGCACATCCTGCATACCATCCCAGTTCCTTCTGTCCATTTCATATAATTATACATAAGATATTTCCACCATCTGGCCTAATCTTCCCCCATGTCTTCTCTTCTGCCCCAACTTACTCTGTATATATCAAACTTAGAACTAACAAAAGTCCACATGACCAGATCTCACTGAAAAATACAAACAATGTGAAATATCAAGCCAGTCCCTCCCATCAAAACCTACAAGTGCTATAGAAATGTTTGCTTGTGTGAATTACCAAAATAAAACCCCATAACACAGAAATGAAAAGAAGTATTGTAAACTTTATCAAATAATTCAATGAATTTATAGAAAACACAAAGAAACATATGCTGTGGGATGTTCTGTATGTCAAATGTGTTGCTCGGATTGGTTAATAAACAAAACACTGATTGGCCAGTAGCCAGGCAGGAAGTATAGGTGGGACAAGCAGAGAAGAGAATTCTGGGAATTATGGAAAGTGGAAGGTTGAGACAAAGAAGCGCCGCCAGCCACCACCATGAGAAGATATTAAGATACTGGTAAGCCACGAGCCACATGGCAACTTATAGATGAAGAGAAATGGGTTAATTTAAGATACAAGAATAGTTAGTAAGAAGCCTGCCATGGCCATACAGTTTGTAAGTAATATAAGTCTCTGTGTGTTTACTTGCTTGGGTCTGAGGGCTGAGGGAGCCAGGCAGCAACAGGATAACTTCAGCTACAAACATAACAATGAAATTAAGGAGAAAGAACTTATGGAGTATAAATATATGAGTTATGCCCCCTGCAAGAAAACACAGCAATATAAACTTAGAAACATGAGGCTGACATAAAAGATGAGGGTAACCCAGAACTTGAAATAGGAATTCAATAAGTGATAGAAACATTGAAGAGGAATTAAGGAATTAAGCTGAAATGAAGATGGAATTGAAAAATCCAATGACCCAACTAGAAATTGTCAGGTTCAAAACAAACTCTACACAAATGGCTATCTGTGGTGATTATTAGCACACCAAAGTGCATGCTGGCCTCCAGGCTTCCTCAGCTTCATAACTACCTGTGGTTCTTCTCAACTGTTCTCACCTCATGCCCTGCCCTAAACTTCTCCAGCTCATGAGCTTCCCTCCTCCAGCTTCTCAGTCCTAATAATCCTGTCATTTTGACTTTATGCTGTCTTGGTCCTCTCTTTTGTCTTCTTCTATTGCTCTCCCCTTGCCTCTATCTCTCTTGGTCATCTTTTTCTCTTCCTCTCTCACTGTCCCCTTCTCTGTCTTCTCTCATAGTACGCTGGCCATGTTCAACCTACTGCTTTCTCTGCTCTGGACTCTTCCAGATGCCCCTAGCTATAATCTTCCTCATATCTACAATAAAAAAATCTTCTCCTAACCCTTACCTTAGAATGGTCATATAGTCACATAAAACTTCTGGTGCTGAAAATTCTTGGTAGGGCTGATTTGACTCTCCTAAGGTATAGATGAATTGTTTCTGCTGGCTTCTGCAATGCACTGTAGTTGACTCCAAATTGTAGTCTGCCTCTTCAGCCACTCTCTCTACCTCTAAGCTTCTACACTGTGATTCCATTTTTCTGGCTACTGGAACCTGCTATGCCCTGGGACAATCACACAAAAGGCTCTGTCGCTCCCTCTACATACTCTCTCCTCATCTACTGAATAAGTATCACCCTAGAGAGCCCTGCTTTGTCTCGGTCAGACTGAAAAAAGAAAGAGCCACACCAGTGTGCTAAGAAGCTCTGTTTTCCCTACTTGGCCACTATCACATGGGAAAGGATACCTATCCTCTGTGATTTTGGCACATTTCTCTTTGACGAGTCTCTTGAAATTCTTGTCACCTGGACACTTGCCTTTCTCTTCCCCTCCCTGTTCTCCTCTGTTTCTCAGCCCCCTTTTGGAGTTTCCTCATCTCCCTCTAGGAGCTGCTGTTTAAGTCCCATAGCATCCTTTTACCATCCTGGGTCTCTAGAATATTGGAATCCTCCCTTGTGTGGAATTTTGGGTTTGCAACTCTTGTCCTTTCTGTCTCTCAGCTCCCCGTGTTTATTGGAACCCAACCTGTGGCAGATTTCCAGTTCTGTTAACATTCCCTTCCTTCTCTAAACTCTTTTTCTCCTCAGACTCAGAGATTTCATTAAAGCCTCAAACTTAATACAAACTACTTGGCTTCAGTATGGCTCAATCAATAGCAGACTTGATTTTCAAATTCTTATAAATTATACCAACTTCTTCCACTATACAATTAAATGATCCCAAAGTCTCTCATCTCTACATTTTTTTCTGATTTCCATTTTAAAAAATCTCTTCTCTCTATGCTTTCACTCTCTGCTCTCAAAAATTTCTTAAAACTATTGCTTAAAATCTCATTATCTCAAAATTTTTAAGTTCATTTTTTTGTGTATGTTTTAAAAAAATCTGTAAAATCTGTATCAAAAAATCATCTTAAAACTTCTAACAAAAGGTTGATAGTTAAAAAAATCTATAC
Source organism: Onychomys torridus (assembly GCF_903995425.1). NCBI lineage: Eukaryota > Metazoa > Chordata > Mammalia > Rodentia > Cricetidae > Onychomys > Onychomys torridus. The sequence goes on along the minus strand of NC_050466.1, from coordinate 86,276,019 downwards.
ATAGATAATATTAATTTACTATAGTATACTGTAAATTTAACTTGGATTCAACTCTTGTTTATGAAAATAGATGTTTTTAAGAAAAAAGGGGAGGGTTGTGTCTGATGGCTCACCTAGGATTAAATAGCAACCATGTAGCTCGCATCCACCGTGGCTAATAATCTCATCAGGATGGAACCAACCACATGGCTGGCAGCCATCTTTAATAAGGTTAAAAGAGTCCATGCCATGTAATTTCACCAACATCTTGATTAAGATGACAACATAGCATAACCCAACTAGAGCAGTACACACACATCATCTTAGTCCAACTGAGGCCTCTGCTTATCATTGCATCTCCTTTGTAGACTAAGGAGGCAACAGCATCTCTTCAAGATATGTTGGATAATGATGGATTTTTGTATGATGATTTTTGTCCTGAGAGTAAAAATTTTAGATAAGGAATAATATATTTTTATGAACACAGTATGTTTAATAAATAAGGGCTATAAATTCCTAAGGTTATAAAGATCTACTCAGGTAAACAGAGACTTAGAGATGTATGACTAACCATTTATGTCTTTGCTAACTGTGTTCAAGAAAATTTTAAGTAAGGAACAACATACATTTGATAAATGTGGTATGTTTGATAAATAAGTTTTATAGATTCCTAAGGTCTCCTCAGGCTAGCAGAAACTGACTACAAGATATATGTCTAACCTTTTTGTCTTGTCTAAATTTGCTAAGCTTTAGCTATTTGGAAAAATCAAGACACTCAAGAAACAGTGATATTCTATAAAGGTACACTGTAAAATGATCAGGAAAACATAAGGTTCCCAATCCCTCTTTGGGCTGTATATATGGTCTTATAAAGTTTCCAGTCTCTCTATGGACTATGTTTATGGTTGAAAGTTTTATTTTAATGCCAAAAAATCTTCAATTAAATTGTCAATGCAATTTTTTAAGGTTCAGACTTAACAGAGATAAAACTGTAAAATATGAATCTTATAAAACTACTAACTTCTAAACTGTTAAAGATAATTAAGACATGCAAGTTAATTGTCAGTTACCTTATACATGATTAAATTCTTTAATGTGCTTAGAACTACTACTCTTTTAGTCTTTCTAAGTATAAATGTAATTCACATATAAGGACATGCTTTATTTAGCCTTTTATATATGTTTATAAGGTTAAGCCTGAAATTAGTATATAAAAACATGTAAAGTTTATTTAGAAGATACACTTAATAGAATATGGTCCTCAAAACCTCTCAAAGATCTCCTAAATATGGCATTTAAAGTGTTTAATGAAGAAAGCTTCCCATGTTAGACAAATGCCAGCTACAAGTGACCCTAAGGTCTCCTCCAAAGATGATGGGTCAAAAATGAACTCCATAGGGAACCTGATTTAAATGTAGCAAACTTGACTGTTGGGCAAACTGCCCCATGCCTTGCCAACCACCAGGGCCTTGCCCAAACTGAGTACTGTTGGGTTAAAGGTGCTACTCTTCCTCGCCAAGATAGATCAGTTTCCCCAAGTTCTTCATCTCTTGATCTTCTTGGTGTAACAGCTGAAGGCTAATGTCCTGTGTGACAGCTGAGGAATTAATGCTGACCTGTGTCATAGTAAAAAATTAATGACTTCTGCCCCCACATCATCAAAATCACAGTGAAGGAGCCTAGGGTAACCTTCCAGGTAGCAGATGAATCTCTATCACTGTAATTGACATAGCAGGCATTTGGATTATACTTCTTGCTCTAAATATCCTTTTCAGATCACATCAGATGTTGATATCTAACTGTAGTTTTATCAGTTTAACAGCAGCAAGCCTCCAACTACTCCCCCAATTGCCACAGCTGCCTGGTCAGTCCATTTCATATGTAAAAATCAGGGATTGCTTTTTCTAGAGCCACTAGGTTTCCTGCTGAGAAAGGCAGACTTCCACACTAAAAGAGATATACTTGCAAAACAGGTTTCAGTGTAATATTTTTACTATTCCTTTATTTAAAGGGACTTGCTTTTCAATGAATGCTCTCAGTAATCTACCACCTGTGTCTCATGGTAAATGACTGGATGGAAAAAAAGGTTTAAAGTTTATGTAAGTTGTAAGGGTCTAAGAAAGTATTTTAAGGTATATAAATCCAAATTTAAACAACTGAGGATGTAAGAGCTTAAGTAAATTGTGATGGTCCAAGAAAGTGATTTAAGACGTATAAGTGCAAGTTGTAAAGGTCAAGAAAGTGATGTAAGTGTGAAAAATGAGAAGTCTTTCAGATTTCTTTCCCCCAACTATGCTATTGTTATGTCAAGACTTCAAAATATCAGAGTTTTAAACTTAATAAATAGAGTTTTGATAAGCTAATTTACCACTGGTAAAGAACAGACTACTATTATGATAGTTACTAGGTCAAAAATTTAAATTTCCTCAGCTTCTCATTTTCTTATAACTTTGCTACTTTTGGCTATGTGCCCTCTTGGTCCTCTCTATTGTCTTCCTCTTTGGTCCCCTATCTCTTACCTCTGGATATTCTCATGAGTTTCTCATATCTACATACCATACCTTGGAGGGGATGTGTACTCACTTTTTGCAGAAATCACAAAGAAGAGTCTTACAAGTAGACTGCATCAAACAGAAGATGGAATATCAGGATTCAGAGGCAGAGGATCTAGAAAAATATGCAAGGAATATGAAAAAATGAAACACACACACACACACACACAAGGAGTATACAACAAAAGTTAGATAACATGAAAAAAATCAAACTTTTGAATAATAGGTATAGATGAGGGAGAAGAACTCCAAGTAAATAGTAAATAGCATAGACTATCTGTTCAACAAGAACATAGAAGAAAACCTCCACAATCTAAGGAAGAAAACACACACATACAGATACAAGGAACACACAGAACACCAAAAAGACAAGATAAGTAAATTCCCATGGCATATAGCAGTTTAAAGACTAATTATATAGACAGACACTATCTTAAAGGGATGGACAAAATATTCTAATCAAATGTGACCATGAACTGAACAGGTGTCACTATGTTAGTATCTGACAAAATAGACTTTGAATTAAAACTAATCAGGAGAGATAAAATGGGACATTCCATTATAATCAAGGGAAAACAAGAGATGATTTGAAAATACTGTAATTGTAAATGAATAGAAGATTACAACATATATGAAAAAGCTTAGAATATTTTAAGCAAATACTTTAAGCACCTGTACTCCATTAAGCTGGAAAAACTAAAAGAAATGGACAAATTTCTGAATTCAGCCAAACTACTAAAGTTAAACCAAGAAGTCCTTAAAGTGACCCAAACAAATGAGGCAGCTGAAATAGTAATAAAAATCCTTCTGTGTTTTAAAAAAAATGTTCAGGGTCAGATGAATTCACAGAATCCAAACAGGCCAACAATCCAGATGAACACAGACTAAAAAAGAAAAAAATTCTCAATAATATTCTTATAAACAGAAGACAGAAACACACACACACACACACACACACACACACACACACACACACACACAATCATACATCTATTGGTGGATGAAATGCAGTGATGGTTCAATGTACACAAGTCACTTAATGTAATAATCCACTTAAATAAATTTAGACAAAAGTCACACATTTTTCTCAATAGATGCATAAAAAGCCTTTAACAAAAATCAGTTTGACTTCATTATAAAAGTTCTAGAGACTGTGGGAACACACATCATCATATTAAAAGCTATGTATGAGAAATCCACAGACAACATCATCCTAAATGGAGAAAAGTTTGAAGAAATTCCACTTTAATTAGGAATGAGAGAGGGAGGTCTACTCTCCACATTCCTTTTTCTTAGTGTCTTCTCAAAGTAATAGCTGGAGCAATAAGGCTAGAGAAGGAAATGAAAGGCATACAAGTAGGGAAAAAGAAGCAAAATGTCCTTATTTGAAGATGACAGGATACTATATATTAGAGTTTCAAAAATTCTACCAGAAAACTTCTAGAAATTACAAAGCAATTCAGCAATGTGGCAGGATACAGAATCAACTTGCACAAATCAATAGCATTTCTGTACACTGACATCAAACATACAGAGAAAGAGATTTTGGACACATTTCCATTCATACTAGCCTCAAAGCAAATAAAATGTCTTGGTATAAGCATAATTAAGAAGATGAAAAAAGCTACGATGAATACATTAAACCTCTGATGAAATAGATAAAGATATTGGAAAATGAAGAATCAGAATGTGCATGGATTCATAGAATTAATATTGGAATAGTGACCATTTTACCAAAAACCATTTACAGATTCAATGCAATTCCTATCAAATTTCCCATCTCATTCTTCACAGAAATAGAAACATTATCCTGAAATTCATATGGAACCACAGAAGAACTCAGATGCTTCCCCCCTCACTGAAAAAAATCTTGAGCCAAAAAACAATACTGAAGAGATTACAATTCCTGAACTTAAGAGATATTACAGAGACCTAGGAATTAAAAACAATGTCTGGCACAAAACCAGACATTCAGACTAGTGAAACAAAATTGAACACCCAAAAACAAGTACATGTAATTTCAGAAATTTAATATTTGACAAAAAAAATTCCAAAACACATGCTTGAGAAAAGAAAGCATCTTTAACAAATGGTGTTAGGAAAGGTGGATTTCCATATGCAAAAGAGTGAAATTGGACCCAGATCCATGAACTTTCACAAACACTAACTCCAAATGGATCAAAGACCAAAATATGACACCTAAACACGGAAACTGCTAGAAGAAAGCATAGAGGTAGCACCCTATATGATATTGATGTAGGAATGAGTTTCCTGAAATAGACTGCAGCTGGCCAAGATGGAAGGCCAAAAATAGGTAAGTGGGATTCCATAAAACTGGAAAGATTTTGCACAGATAAAGGAACAACCCATAGAATGGGAAAGCATCTTTGTCAGCTGATATCTGACAGAGGATGACTCTGCAGATTATATGAAGAACTAAAAGCCAAACATTCAAAAGAACAAATGATGTATTAATAAAATGAGCCTGGTCCTGCACCTAGCCTGGGATCCCTGCACCTAGCCCGTGCAGTAAATTTGAGTCAACCCTGTTGGCATAGGTGTGAGTGAGCCAGCCCTGAAGTCATGAGCATGCTGTTCCCATGACTCATCTATCTTGTGGCCCTGCGGGTAGGGGAAAGATGCCTTCTACTCCTGCCCATCATTGCCCAAGGTAGGTAGGAGAACTTGCTCTGAGGTCACAAGAATGGGAGAGGTATCCGTGCCTCCAACCAGCTGCAACACTGGGAGAGCAAGCCATGCACCTTCCTTTTAGACAACACAATAGAACCAACTCTATTAGTAGAGGTGTGGGTGAGCCAGCCCCAAAGTAGGGAGCACAGGAGACCTAGCCCTACTCTTCATCTATCATATGGCAGCATGGGCTGGGAAGAGATGTCCTTCCCTGCAGTCAATGCTGACGCAGGTGGGAGAGCTGGCCCTGTGGTCAGAAGAGTGGGAAAACTGTCCCTGCCCCCTACTAGCAACAACACTCAGGAGAGCAGGCCCTGAACCCCACCATGGTAGCAAAATAGAGCCAACCCTGTTAGCAGAGGTGTGTGTGTGAGCAAACCCTAAACTTGTGAGCATGGAAGAACTGTCCTCATTTCTTGGGGTAAGGAAGAGTTGCCCTGCTCCTACCCCACCACCCATCAATACCTGAGACAGGTGTGAGAAATGGCCCGAGGTCACAAAAGCATGAGAAATGTCCCTGCTCTTCACCAGTTGCAACAGTTGCAGAGTGTAGACCCTGCACCTCACCCGGGTAACACAATAGAGCCAATCTTGTTGGCAGAGGTGTAAGTGAGCCAGCCCTGAATTTGTAAGCATGACAGAGCTGTCTCCAGTACTTATCCATCATGTGGTGATGTGGGAGGGTGAGATATGCCCCCTTACCCCTAGCCCCTTACTCCCTACAACAGACGACAGACCTGACCCTTCCCCTTACTGGATGGCACACTCAAGAAACGGGCCCTGCCCCCCACCTAGGCAACACAGCAGAGTTGCCTGGTGGTGGGAGGTGAGGGTGAGCCAGCCCTGATGTTATGAGCAAGGGGGAGCTTTCCCCATTACTCATCTGACATATGGCAGCATGGGCAGAGGAGAGATGACCACTTCTTCACGTCATGCCCATCAATGCCTGAGACAGATAGAGGAGGTGGCTCTGGGGTCATAAGAATGGGAGGGCTGTCATGACCCCTCATCAGCTGCAGCACTTGGGAGAGTGGTCCCTATATCTCCCCGGGGCAATACAGTAGAGAAGGCACTAATCATGTAGGTGGAGGAGAGCCAATGCTGAGAGCATGAAAACAGGAGAACTGGCCCCACCCCTTCCTCATTGCTGCAAGAGATGAATTAGCTCACCCTTGTGGTGAGGACAGGGAAGAAATGGTGGGCAGATCAACCCTGCAGCTACCCAGGCCCAGAACTTGGGTTAGGAATTGAACCACCCCAACATCAACCCCATCTATAATCTGCTGGAGCTCATGAAGGGACCTGACCCGCAGACCCAAAGCTGGAGGATCTTATCTCCACAACACAGGGCAACAAAAAGATACCCAAGAAGAGTCCTGGTGAGGGCCCAGCATCAATAGCATAGTAGAAACCAGAAGTCTCAATCCAGACCAATGACTTTTTGCAATGAACACTTGAATACACAACGCATTTACTAAATGACTCACTGTGTCACACTGCAGCTTCCATGATGAGGTTTTTAATTTTTTCCATTTTATTCCCTTTTTGCATATTAACATTTGTTTCATTTGGGAGGGGTAGTGCAGGGGTGGAGGGCAGATGTTAAGGGATGTTGAAACAAATGGGATCAAGATACATGGTGTAAAAGACACATAGAATAAATAAAAGAACGTAAAAGAAAATGGGCCTGGGATCTGAATAGAGAGTTCCCCAAAGAAGAAAAAGAATGGCTAAGAAATATCTCAAAAACATTCATTATCCCTAGTAATTATGAAAATACAAATCCAAACAAATTTGAGATTTCATCTTACTCTACTTAGAACAGCTAAAATTGGCCAAACAACTGATAACACTTGTTGGCCAGGATGTGGAGAAAATCAATCTCTCATTCACTGTTGGTGTTGCAAACTGGTCCAGCCATTCTGGATATCAAGGTGGAATGTTTTCAAAAACCTAAAATTAAATCTACTGTATGACCCACCTATACCTATACTACTTGGTATAGGCCCAAGGACTCAGCATTGTAGTGTACAGGCACTTTCTCAGCCATGTTTACTACAGCTCTATCTATTCACAATAGCTAAGAAGGAGACAACATAAACATTTTCCAAATGACAAATGGATAACGGAATTACGGTACATATACATTATGTAATACTAGTCAGCTGTAAAGAAAAATGAAAACATAAAATTTCAGGTAAGTAGATGGAACTAGAAAATCTTATATTAAGTGAGGTATCTCAAAACCAGGAACACAAACATCAAATGTTTTCTTTCATGTGAGGTCCCTAGCTCTAAATCTTCAGATGTGATTTAATATCCCGTAGTAAATGTAGAAAAAAGAAAAGTTAAATAGAACCATTGTAGGAATAGGATAAGGAGGCTAATAGAGAGGAAATAGCAGGTTACAAATGATCTGATGGGGAGAAATTGGAAAATTTGGAGGAGGCTGTCAGAAAAAGGGAGGAAAATAAATACAATAGAAGGAGGAAGGGTTGTAAAACAACAGTGACAGTGTCTGAAAAAGTCACAAGGAGGCACACTTTACATATCCTCTTCAATATCTATGATACACATAAGCTCATGCATAAATATACATGTACATCTATTTTTCCCATATTGAATGCTGTCTTCAAGAACCAAAGACCATTTAGCAAAACCTCAACACCAGGCATGAAAATCCCTCAATCAAGTTATTGGTCAGGGTTGTCCAAGAGACTGCCCAAACCTCACAGGCTATCACTGTTGCCCCTTGGTAGCTTCAGGAGGTGGAAGATGATCCATTCACATTATGTACAGGATCCACAAGCCCATGAACTGAAACTGACCTGAGATCCTCCCCATAGACTAACTTTCATGGTTCCAAGAAGTGCCATACAAGGTTCCAAAGAAGAAAGTAAACAAATCTTACCCAATTATACTGCCTATGAATAACAACACTAATTAACATTTCATTTGAACTCTAAGGTGCAATAATGGCACACATACTTTGATGCTAATCAACTGTTTTCTATGTGGATATACCACCCACTCAATAAGAAAGACTTCATTCCTGATGCTGGAAACCTAGGAAACATCAATGGATCTTGGAAAGTGAACCTACAACTGCCACTTAAACCAAAATAATCCCCAACTACATTCTAAATATTTGTTCTTCTACCCACAGATAAGTGCAGTCCACATCCTTCATCAAGGACATTTCTATTTGTAATAAATGAACACCATTACAGAAAACCTCACCACAACAAATCCAGGGCTATGGAACCCATTCACAATGGGTATGTATACAATATAACTCCTGCATCTAAGGCTCAGGGATCATTTTGAAGCAGGGGCTGGAAAGATTGTAAGAACCTGAGGACTGAGGGAGTTTGCTATGTAATTGTGATTCTGTTTCCTATGACTGTCATGAGCTACACCCATAAGTTCTCCCTGCCATGACTCTCTAAACATGAGCTGAACAAGGACAATAATACTACACATGATAATATGAATGGGAGAAAGCCCATGAGGCCTCAATCCTACACACAAAACTACAGGCAACTAAGGAATACTGAAAAAGGGAGAAATAGTCTTCCCTAGGGAAGAGCACACTAATTGGGTATCCAATACTTAGTGGCCAGCCTTGAAAACATACCTACTAGTACCATTATGTAGAATGTGCAGGGTAAAATTATGTATTTTGCAAAAAAAAAACATATATGTATGCATGTAACAACAATTAGTGAAGAAATAGGCCATGGATTTGAAATAGATTAAGTAAAGGTATATATGGGAGAACTTGGTACATGAAAAGGAAGGGAGAAATGATGTAAGATATTATAATCTCAAAAAAGTTAAATAATTGAAAAGAATAGCAATGATGATTGAAAAAATAAACAAGCAATCATTAGTTTATATTTACCTAAAATTACATAAAATAGATATGAGTATATGTGTATTTGGAGTGATAATGCTTCTCTCAAGGGCCAGAGACTAACACTAGAAACCTCCTTTAAAATTGTTGGTTAGTGGCAGTCCAAAAAAACTCCAAAACCATTGTATGCTACTGCTGTTACATTTGGTTACCTCTCAAAGATGAAAGTTAGTCCCATTGCTGAAGACACCACACATTTTGGACATAGGACTCGGAGGATTTAAGCTGGATCTGATCTGATAGTTTCCTCCTTAAGGACTGTCTCTCAGCACTGGAATGTGGTTTTGCAAGTTGCTAAGTGAGGAAAACAATCCTCCCCAGCTGTGATACCTGTGAACTACAACAATGACCAGCATAGTAAGATATCACCAAAGTTGCAATAGTGGTGCATATAGGTTCATATTAAGCAGCAGCTATCTAACTAGAGTCAAGGCCTGCTCAACAGGAGGGAAATCATGGCAGATATTGTAAATCTAATAAACTAAATGTTGCTAGACCTTACAGAACTTACTACCACTAATGTAATAAACCATTATAATTCCTAACTGCACTCTAAACACTTATTGTTATATCCACAGATGAGTTTAGATCTCTTCATGAAAGAAGCTTGTTTTTGTAGTGGGAGACCATTAGAGAAAGCCATAGTTAATCAAACTGTAGAGAATCACAGACCACAGAGTGCCCAACCCCAGTTGATATACCTACCACAGAACTCTTGTACACAAAAAACAGAGACCTCGAGTAAGAGGGGACAGAAAGATTTTAAGTACCAGAGAACCAGCGTGTTTGCTGTGAGAGTGTCTTCTAGTCATGATAGGGAAGATCTACCCATAAAATCTCAATAGCATGGGTGCCTAAAGAAGACTTTAAGAATTCCAACAGCAGTTGACATCCCAAAATCATAAGGGGAAAGCTTTCAGGGTCCCACACACAGATGAAGAGCTAAAAGCAATTAAAAAACTGCTGAGAAATGGAGAAGTAGTCTTTCCCAAGGATGAACTCTCATTGGTATTCAATACCAAATGGTCAGTCCTAGAAATACATACATGCACACAACACTGAGCACACTCAGCAGGCTGTATTTGTATGTTTATTCATATATACATATATAACAACCATGGTTTAAAAAGAGACCATGAATTTGGGATGGGGTACAGATAAAAAGGGTAGGAGGGGAAAGAGGAAGGGGAGAAATTATATCATTATATATTAACTAAATTATAAAAAGAGATAAACAGATGAATAAAATATGGTATATATAGACAACAGAGTCTTATTAAGTCATAAAGAAGAACAAAATTTGTTATTTGTAAGGAAGTAGATGAAAGTAGTTAATTAATTGAGCAAAACAAATAAGCTTGGTTTAGAAACACCAATATCACAAATACTGGCTTAAAATTATTATACGCACAAATACAAGATGAAGAGAGACAGGGGATTATGTTGGGGTAAGAAATGGTAAAAAGTGATGAGTAACAAGAAAGGGTGATTCAGGGCACACAGACAAAGATCAAATTTTCTCCCACATGAAATCTAAATATATCTGGACAGATCTATCAGAAGGGGAACCACTTGGGGAGATAAAAAGGGAACAATGTGACGGTACGTATGAACAAAATAAAATACACATGCATGGAAATTTCATAATAAAACCTTATTTTGTATGCTAACTAAAACATAATTTTGAGACCAAAATCTTATGACTGAGCAAATAAAATACAGAACTACAGCATAACATAGGCTGTAATTTGGCCTTTACAATACTGATTTAGTTGAAATGGATTCATCACTGTCTTTTTACAACAGAAACGAAGCTTACCAAAAATAGCAACCGCAAGCTCCTGAACTAGGTGTCAGGTGAACAAGATGGATTTGTTGATTAGACTCCCTGGACTCTGACGCATGCTACAAAAATATCACTGGGTTTAGAAGTTGGAAAGTGTTTGTTAGCCCTCTCTCCCACATATCTGTCTTCTCAGTAAAATCAGTGATTGAATTAAACCAGGTTATACTGATCATATTTGGTTAGCCCAGAGCTAGCCAAGTTACTTTCTTAGGATCTGGTGATGGTGATCTGAACTGATTTTTTAGCCCCCCCCCCCAAGAGCCTAGAAAACAATTTAATTAGAATAGATTGGACAGTGGTCATTAGATTACTGGTCTACAGATATTTTACTATTTCAGTAAGGATTACTTCAGCTTAAATTACCATTTTATTGCATCTTTAGTTACTTGGTGATCCAACCATTGAAAAACTTTCATTCACTTCTCATGAAATAGGATATATTTTAGGAGAAAAAGAAATGTACTGGGTCTATAGCTAGAAGTGAAGCTCTTAGAATTAGGTATGTGCTCAAATTGTAGAACCAAGCAGAATTACTGTGATCTTCTAAAACTGGAAAGATTTTATTCATATACATCTTTATATCTTGAGAATTCAAAGTAGAAAGTGTATAACATAATTTTTTTACTCTCTTAAATTCAGTATCTTGTTCATAAAAACAAGAAATCAGGACTTTAGGTAATGTTATATCTCTCTCAATGAGTTGAATCCTACAAGTCAAATATTTGTTTTGTATATTAAATAATATATTTTATTCTTTGGTCATATCCATCCAACCCTATCTCCTTCTAATTCTCTCTACTACTCCAAGCCCATCTCTTTTCCAGTTATATGTCATTATTTACTTATTTATTTGTTCATTTGTTTGCTTATTGATATTAATTAGTCCCCTAGCCCAATCCCAATTAGTGCTGTCTGTATGCACATGAATGTACAACCATCTACCAGGGTATATAAAAAAAAAAAAAAAAAAAAAAAAAAAAAAAAAAAAACCAACTACCAGGAGCCACACCTGCGAAGGAGGGTGACTCTTCCTCTTCTAGTTGTCATTGGCTGCTGAGGCATCCTTATCCAATAACTTGTATGAAGGTATTCCTTGTCTGGCACTGAGATGTTAATATAGTGACATATGTCTTCTGGGAGCATCATTGTCGATTTGTGATATTATCCTACAAGTTTTGCATCAGCTTACTAAGTCATAGATTTACATAAGGATTTTTCACGTATCGTATCCCATATTTCATTTAGACTAATGTTCTCCCTTCCTTGTCCTCTTTCCAATACTCCTATCAACAATTAAACTTTTAGCCCAGTATTGCCATCTCTCCTTTAATGCCACCTGTGCTCACCTATACATTCTAGTTTAGTTTATTTCCTCTATTTGGAAGATCATAACTTTCCATATAGCTTTTACATGTACTTTTCACTTTGGTTAAACCATCAACTAATAACTCATTTTTCCCTTTCTTCACTCCTCTCCAGGCTTCCCTTCTTAACTGTTTCTTACCCAATATTCTCTCCCTTCTTTTATCTTATATGTATTTTACTATGTACCTCCTTTAAAGTTTCCAACTCCACTGGCCTGTTTCCAGTTTCCAGGCTTTCACATGTACTCAACATTAAATATATAAAACAAGATTTGAAGCTAGGGTCGACACATGAGAGAACATACAGTACTTGTCTTTCGGGACCTGGGTGATCTCACTCAGTATAGGTTTTCTAGTTCTATTTATTTACCTGCAGATTTCATTTCTCTTTTCATCTTGGTAATACTCCATTATGCACATGTATCATGTCCTTTAGGTGTATTCCCAGTGATACAGCTGTGTGATATATTTCAATTCTCTTTCTAGTTATTTTTTAGAAATATCCATACTGATTTCCATAGTGACTGTACTATTTTATACTCCCACCAGCAGTACATGAGAGTTCCCTTTTCCCTATATGCACACTAGCATTTTTTTTGTCATCTGTGTACTTAATAATGGCCATTCTGGCTGTAGTAAGATAGAATCAATAAAAGAGGCATTGATCTGTGTTTTCCTGATAGCTAAGCATAGTGAACATGATCATAAGTGTTTGCTATCCATTTGTATTTACTGTTTGGAGAACATTTTGTCCAATGTTAGAGAAAATTTTTTTAAAAATTTGGTTGAATCAAACATATTTGTACACCTATGATTATAATGCCATCAATTACCATGTACAATTTAAATGCTCATACTTAATTAAATGGATAAACAAAATATTATTTATTGTTAATATTTGTATACACAGTACAACATACATGAACCTTGAAGCATTATACTGCACAAGGTAGTAGAAAATGGAAATTCTTGAGTGAGTTTACTTATAATCCTTACCTAAAAAAGTCCAAGTCACCAAGATTGAAGTCATAGTTATCAAGGATTTCTGGGGAAAAGGAAGAACGCATTATTATTGGATTGGTATGAAAACTCAACATAGGTAGATAAAAAAAGTTTTAGAAGAGAATTGTGGTGGTAGTTGTATAGCAATATTATTACTGAATGATCCATTTAAATATGGTTAAATTGTGTGTTTTAATATATGTTTACCACAATGACAAATAACTACAGTAACTTGGAGAAGAAACAAGTAGAGAGGGAGAAGGAAGAACTAGGAGTAGAAAAAGAAAAATAATCAAGACTATCTGAAGTTCTTTGATAATAGAATTCAGGAGCACTGTGCAGCATCTTAGCTGTTTTATTTAGCATGCATTACAGGAAATTAGATTAAGTTCCAAATAATATACCTTCCCAATAATATTTTCAATAAAAATTTGTTAGTGTCTTTCAAGCAACCCATACCCTTGAGACATTTGGGGGTGGAAAGAGAGGCTGGGAATGACAGACATATAAACAAGCAATTACAATGGTAAGATCAGGTTTTAACAAGAAAGTGTATGGGGGAATGAAAAGAAATAAATTTTGCGTGGGATGTAGAGAAAGTGTTTTGCTCCAGTGCATTGAGAACAGGCTGGGAATAGAAGAATACTCAGGAGCAATCAAAGATAACATCACAGTGATCTAGCATATGCAAGATTAATAGTTATAAAGGTAAAAATCATTTTTTACAAAGAATGAGGGTTTGAGTGAAAATATTTTAGGTTCAATAAAAAATGCCTATTTAGGAAACTTGTCATGGCTGCCAATAGCTGATTTCAAATATCAGTCTTATAGCTAGAAATGTATATTTGTGTCAGATCCTGAAAGGGCTAGAATGTAATTGAACTTAAAGTACAGTGAGGCAATTAAAAATCTAACAACAATGACTTTGTCAAATATGCATTTCAGGAAAATTACCATAGGTCTAACTATAGAGTTTAAACTTAAACTTCCATCAAATTTATAATAAACAGCAAATAGAAAATTAGGGTTCTCCTCCCTATTCTCTTAGTTTTTCTTCACATCCTCTTCCATCCAGATCTACTTTCCTTCTTTCTCTAATTAGAAAACAAAATGGCTTCTAAGGGAAAATAATAAAGCAAAATATAATATAATAAAATATAATAAGATAAAGCAAAAACTAGCACATCAGAAGTGAACAAAACAAACAGAAAGAAAAGATACCAAGAAAAGTCACAAGAAACAGAGACTCACTCATCTGAACACCCAATAATACCATAAAAACATTAAATATGGAAGTATATATATATATATACACACACACAAAGGACCTGGTGCAGATCCATGGAGGCCCTGTGTGTGCCATGGAGGCCCTGTGTGTGCTCTCTCAGTCTCTGTAAATTTATATTAGCTTTGATCATGCTGACTTAGAGGCCCTTGTTCTCTTGGTGTCTTCATCCTCTCTGACTCTTACACTCCTTCTGCCTCCTCTTCTGCAGGGTTCCCTGGATACTGAGGGAAGGGATTTAATGGAAATTTTCCAGTTATGGCTGAGTATTCTGAGGTCTCTCACCTTCTAAACCAGGTCTCTGTATTTTTTCTCCTCTGCTACAGGATGAAGGTTCTTTGATGATGGCTGAGTATAGCAGAGTAGAATTGCTGTGGATGTTCTGTATGTCAAATGTGTTGCTCTGATTGGTTAAAATAAATAAAGTGCTGATTGGCCAGTAGCCAGGCAGGAAGTATAGCGTAGGTGGGAAAAGGAGGAGGAAAATTATGGGAAGTGGAAGGCTGGGTGGGAGACACCATCAGCCACCGCCATGACAAGAAACATGTAAGGTACTGGTAAACCACAAGCCACATGGCAAAGTATAGATTAATGGAAATGGGCTAAATATAAGAGTAAGAGCTAGACAATGGTAGGCTTGAGCTAATGGCCAAGCAGTTTAAATTATATAAGGGTCTGTCTGTTCATTTTATAAGTGGGCTACCAGACTGCGAGGGCTTAGTGGGACCTGGAGAAAAGATCTCCCACTACACAGAATGTCATTAGGAGTCATTTCATTCGGTAGATTTTTTTCAGAACAGTAGTATTTAAATTTGCCCTAGGTTTCCAGGCTATCTATTCTCAGTTTTTTGGTCATCCAAGCAGTTTCAAGTATGGATTCCAGCTTGTTGAGTGGGCTTTAAGTCAAATCAGATGTTGGTTGGTTACTCTGGCAAGATTTATGCAGATATTGCCCTAGCATGTCTTGCTAGCCTACCACCATTGTAAATCAAATGGTTTGTGGCTGGATTGGTGTTTATGATTCCCTTTTGATAGCATGCAGAATATCTCCCTTTACCAAAGATGTTAGAACATATGGGTGAAGGCTCTTTGTAGGCACCAGACCAATGTCTCCATGTTCAATAAGTTGTGCAGGTGCTGTCTTCAGCATTGGTGCCTGCCATCAGTTTGTGGAGGGCAACCTACAGTCTTGACAATAGCCTGGGTTGTTTGGGGGCTCCCATGAGACCACTTTAGCCAATAACTCAGATATATGCAAATGAATTCTGGTACCGGCAGCTTCATTTGGTGACAAGAGATGGCTAGTTGGGGTTCTGTCTCCACCATTATTTGGAGATTTCACTTATATTGCCTTCATATATGTATATATTTTAAAAAGCTTCTGCTTCATTAGGTTTCCATACTACCCTTCAAATGGTTCTTAATTTTACCTCTTTCCCCATATTACCTCCCATTTCCATTATGAACATAGATGCAAAATTTCTCAATAAAATATTTGCAAACAGAATGTAAGAACACATAAAAAACGATCATCCACCATGATCAAGTAGACTTTATCTCAGAGAAGCAGGCATGGTTCAACATATGTAAATCAATATATGTAAGCTACCATATTAAAAACTGAAAGATAAAATTGATATGATCAAGTTGGGGATTTAGCTCAGTGGTAGAGCTCTTGCCTAGCAAGCACAAGGCCCTGGGTTTGATCCTCAGCTCAAAAAAAAAAAAAAAAAAGGAAAAAAAGAAAAAATCCATATGATCATTTCAGTAGACATAGAGAAGACCTTTGACAAAATATAAAACCCCTTCACTATAAAAATCCTTGAGAGATTATGGGTACAAGGGACACACCTCAACATAATAAAGGCAATTTGCAACAAGTCCATAGCCAATATCAACTTAAATGAGGAGAAATTCAATGTACTTCCAGTAAAATCAAGAACAATACAAGATTATTTATTCTTTCTATATGAATTCAATATAGTACTTGACAACTGAAGGAGATCAAGCAGATACAAATGGGAAGGGAAGAAGTAAAAGTACATTTATTTGCAGATGATATGCTAGTATACCTAAGTGACTCAAAATTCCACTGTGAAATTATTACAGTTGACACACACTTTCAGCAACATAACTGGATACAAAATTAACTTACAAAAATAAGTAGCCTTCCTACATACAAATTGCAAATGGACTGAGAAAGAAATCAGAGGGACAACAGCTTTTGCAATAGCCTCAAATAATATAAAATATCTAGGGGTAACTCTAACCAAATAAAAGACTCATATAATAAATAATTTAAAATGTTGAAGAAAAAATGAAGACAGAAAGTTCTCACATTCTCATGGATAGGAAAAACTAATACTGTGAAAATGGCCATCCTACCAAAAGCAATCTACAGATTCAATGCAATCCCAGCAAAACTCCAGCAAAATTCTTCACAGTTCTTGAAAAGACATTTCTTTACTTCATCTTGAAACACACACACACACACACACACACACACACACACACACACAC
Organism: Onychomys torridus; assembly: GCF_903995425.1. NCBI lineage: Eukaryota > Metazoa > Chordata > Mammalia > Rodentia > Cricetidae > Onychomys > Onychomys torridus. The sequence goes on along the minus strand of NC_050466.1, from coordinate 86,258,864 downwards.
ACTCCAAACAAACAAACAAACAAACAAACAACAACAATAACAACAAAAAATAGAGTATAGCTAAAACAGCCCCAAATACTAAAACAACTGCTGGAGGTATCATCATCCTGACTTCAAAATTGTACTATAGAACTATAGTAATAAAAAACTGCATGGTATTGACACAAAAAATAGACATGTTGATCAATAGAAATAAATTGTAAACCAAGATAAAAATCCATACACCTATAGACATCTGATTTTTGGTAAAGAATACAGGAATACCCACTGGAAGAAAGATAGCATCTTCGACAAATGATGCTGGTCAAACTGCATGGTTGTACTTAGAAGAATCCCAACAGATTTGTATTTATCACCCTGCACAAAACTGAATTCCAACTTCACTAAAGACTGTATACGTGAATCTGGTAAAAGAGAGAGTGGAGAATAATCTTGAACTCACTGGCACATGAAAAGACTTTCTGAATGGAACACTGTTAGAACAGGCATTGAGATAACAATTAATAAAAGGGACCTCATGAAACTGAGAAGCTACTGCACGGCAAAGGGCAAAGACACCATCATCCAGACCAAACATCAGCCTACAGAATGGAAAAAAATATTTTTTGTTTTACCAACTCTATATCTGATTGAGGGTGAATATCTGAAATTTACAAAGTATAAAATCTGGAAATCAGAAAAACAAAGAACCCAATTAAAAATAGGATATAGTTTTAAACAGAATTCTCAAAAGAGGAAACTCAAATTGATGAGAAACCATGGAATAACCAAATACTTAACATCCTTAGCCATCAATGAAAGGCAAATCAAAACTACTTTGTGATTTCATCTTACACCAGTCAGAATAGCCACAATCAATAAAACAAGTGAGAGCTCATGCTGGCAACAATGTTGAGGAAGGGGAATGATCATCTCTTACTGGAAGGAACTGCAAATTTATATAACCAATCTGGAAATCAGTGTGATGCTTCCTCATGAAGATAGGGATTGTTCTACCTCAAGATGCAGCTATACAACTCCTGGGCATATACCCAACATATACTTTATCCTATCACAGAGACTCAACCATATTTGTTGATGCTCCATTCATAATATCCAGTAATTGGAAACAACCTAGATATCCCTCAACAGAAGAATGGATAAGAATGGATAAGAAAATATAGTACATTTATACAAGGTAGTATTAGTCAGCCATTTAAAAAAAGAAAAGAAAAGAAAGTCACAGTTAAATGAATAGAACTAGAAAAAGGTCATCCTGAGTGAGTTAACTCATACTCAGAAAGACAAATATATAGGTATGTAATTGCTTATATGAGGATAATAGCTGTTAAGTCAATGATAGCCAAGCTAGAATCCATAGAACCACAGAAGTTTGGTATCAAGTAAGGGATTTTCGGGGAGAGACAGATCTTGTTAAGAAAAGAAAGTAGAATACATAGTTATAGATAGATGGATGGGGCAGCTGGAACTGGAGGATCAAGTGTTGCAGGAGAGGGAGAGGGAGAGAGAGAGATAGAGAGAGAGAGGGGGAGAGGGAGACACACACACACACACACACAGAGAGAGAGAGAGAGAGAGAGAGAGAGAGAGAGAGAGAGAGAGAGAGAGAGAGAGAGAGACACGTTAACAATGGATCCTTACCTTTATAAGTGGCAGGGCTGGATCTCAAATATAGTTCTGTTAGCTCTAAAATACATGCAAGAGTGAGACCATGTCTCAAACAATACCACAAATACTGATATGGGTCTATTCTAAGGCATTTATGTCTTTATTTTTAAGAAGCATGCTCTATAGCCTTACACAAAATTAAAGTCCAGTAAATGTGAACGTCTCTAATTTTGCCCAAATGGACCGGCAGTGTTTCACTCAGGTCTTTGTTCTCACAGTTGAAATATGGAGACAAAACTAGTGCACTAAGAATATCCTGTAAGATGCAAAGATGCTGAGCTACCTAGATATATTGAGACCTGAATTTGGTAAGTTTCATGTACTTCATTTTCATTTCTAACATATCAACATAGGACACTTGGCAGGTCCCCAATCCACAACTGCTTATGAGGACAAGATAAAAGAAAATCATCTAGAAGTATGTTCTCCCAAATCAAAGAAGCTAGAGAAGGGTAGCCTAATATCAGAAAAAAAAATTAGTGGTCTATATCATATTTCATCCACACATCAGCTAAAGATTTCCTTATCTCATTCTTACAGGCCCAAATAGAAAACTGATCAGAAAAATTTATTGTTGTAGTTGTTGCTGTTATAGTTATTTTTATCCACCACTCCCTTTGTTATGTCATTCAGTTTCTAATTCTAACTCCCAGCTGTTTTTTCAAACTGTAAGCAATGATCAGAGTTCCTAGCTGGATAGTATCAGCTGTGACAAACAAGAAACTGATCTTTCATCCTGAATCAAGCAATGAGTGGGCTGATTTCTTTCCAGAACCATGCTGAGAGTGTGGTGAATGGTGTGCAGAGCTCTATTTTTTATGGGAAGGAAGTAATTAGTATTCTCTTATCCTCCCAAGGATAATATCAGTGGGATACAATACAAAATTAAGCTTCTGCCGGGCAGTGGTGGCGCACGCCTTTAATCCCAGCACTCGGGAGGCAGAGGCAGGTGGATCTCTGTGAGTTCGAGGCCAGCTTGGGATACAGAGTGAGTTCCAGGAAAGGCTCAAAGTTACACAGGGAAACCCTGTCTCGAAAAACCAAAAAAAAAAAAAAAAAAAAAAAAAAAAAAAAAAAAAAAAAAAAAAAAAAAAAATTAACCTTCTATTTCTATTCACTATCAAAACTATACAAATGTTGTGTCTTGTGTCTTTGCTAGACTGATTCATGTTCAAAATAAAATAAGTGAAATATATCAACAAGCTAAAGAATAAAAATCAATAGATTTCTATCAATTATAAAGAAATGAAATTTAATAAAATCTATTACCTATTCAAAATTAAACTTTCATCCAACTTTCTATACATTCCCTCATTTATATAAACAATATTTAAAAACAAATTTTGTCATTAACACCATACTATATGATGAAAAACTGCTTCTTCCCTCAAATAAATAAGAATATTCATTCTTATTCAACATAGAATTCAAGATCAAGCCACCACACTAAGGGAGGACATTAAGTTAAAGATAAATAAACCAAGAAACTCTGAATGGAGAGATGCATCACATTCATGGATTAAAAAACTCAACAATATCTTACAACTACTCAGAATTGAGTATATTGTTTCATCTCCAATGGGTTCACAGATCTAATAGCCTCTTCTTCCTATGCCCTTCCATATCCCATTTGAGAGAACAATTTGTGGTTGTAACAGCATAGCATCAGTTTTTAGACAGATTTGAATTACTATCCCAACTCTTTGCCTTAAGCAAGTATCATTTATTTCATTTTCAGAAACTAAATTTCCCCCTGTCTATAAAATGACACTCAGGGTCACTGGATAGAGGTGTCACCGAACAAGTCTTATGAGCTGAGTTCAATACCTGGGAGTCCACAAAGTTGTTCATTGATTTCACTATATCTGTACACATACAGAAAACAAAAAATACATAAATATAAATTTTTAATGAAAATCAAAATCTCCTTTTACTGAATTTTAAAAATATTATATAACATCTAACCTTTATTTCCAAAATTTGTCAGAAAATAGTTTCCTTTTCTTTTCTCATCTTCAGCAGTGTCTTTCCATACTTCACCTAAAAATTTGAGATTCAAATTTGAGTTCTCTTATAACAATTTCAATGATAACTCCTGTAATATTTATGATTTTTCAAGTAGTATTATCAATTCTTTATATCAACTTAAATTTACACAGACATTAAATGATTTATCTAGAGCAGTAAAAGACAGAACTGTGATTCAAACCTGGCAATCTGGTTTTCATCTGACATAGTGCGTCTTTGCTAGCTGCAAAATGCTCAAGTTACTATGCTGATTTGCATGATTTTAAATTTAAGTTTAATTTTATTTATTTTAAATTTAAATTTAAACCTCATATATTCAAGTTTCCCTAATTAAATTTAAATTTAAATATATAAGGTTAAGTATCATCTCATATATTTTAAATTTATTTGATATTCTTCCTATATAGGTTTCCTAGTTTTGCTTTTTAGCAATTTTTCATTAAGTTATGATGATGAAAACAAAACCATGCTTTTTATTATCATGATACTTGAGGTTTATTTCTCCCATGTCAATTGATCATTTTCATGTAATAATTGAAGAGTATTAGTTTCCTCCGATTGTTTCTGAAATTAGGCATGGAGTTAAATGGGTGAAGATGTGGGGAGAATCTGGGAAGAGTTGAGGGAGGGGAATCATGATCAGACTATACTGTATAAAAAATATTTTCAACAAAAACCAAAATATTAAACTTTGGCCTGATACTTCTGAGTAAAAACTAAAAAAAAAATGAGCTGGTGAAGTGGCTTAGGTAAAATACATACTATGTGTGCATAATGATGTGAATTTAATCAATAGACCTCACATAAAGATAGAAGAGAACTAACTCATGCAAAGTTATTTTTTCCCTTCTTCCCAATTCCTGATTTGATTGTCTTGTCAGATGATTTAATGCATTTCCTGAAGCCCTGCTACCAACTCACTTTCTAGGCTTAGTTATTCTTTGTCAGGTGCTTTTGTCAGACACAGAGGACTCTGACTGAGCCATCGACATACTCATGCACTGATTTTTATACACATATGGACCGGTCACTGATTTCCATGACTGTGTGAAAAAGTCTCCAAATATATAATCATAACTTAACAATATGCTCTAATATTACATGAGGATTGTATTCTGTCATTCTTTATAGTAGTTCGAATTATTGTTTCTAATTTTATAGTCTTTCCTTGTTTTGTAATTGTTTACACAGTTTATAATGTAAGTTTGTAATATCACCTACTAGATAGAGTATTATTATTTAATGTTGTGTTTGACTACATGAATTATTTGGACAATGGAATGATGGAGGATATGCTGTAACCAGTGACTTTAACGGTAATCGTGTAGTTTTGTTTGCCATGTTTTGTTCTTGTGAGTTACCATGAAGAGGCTATAACCTAGACAGGACAAAAACAAAAGAGGTCACATGGAGAAAACATGTACTCAAGCTACAACTTAAAGCTAAGACCAGGACAATAGCTGACTCAATGTTCCACATCAGTGAAAATTAATGTTGGAGTTTCAAGAGAGACAAGGTTTTGAGACTACTTATTTTGCAGAATTGCTGGAGCACTAGCAAACTAATACATTTCAGTTTTGTAAATACAATGATTATTTCCTCATAAACTTTAGAATTAGACACAGTGTATATTAATTGCACAATTTATATGTGTACACATATATACACAATATATCCAGTTATGATTATTAAATACAGATTAAGCTCAGTAAAAGTTGTTTTAAAGAAACATTCAGTGGATCCTCAGGAGATATCATTACAGAACTGAGTCTTATCATCCAAAAACAAATAAGACACTTTATATTTATTTAGATACTCTTCTATGTTCATTAGTGAATTTTGATTTTTTTTTGTCATGTAGCTATTGAACTCTTTGTTGAGTTTATTTCTTGATAGTTCAACATTTACTTGTCTTGTTATCACTATGTTATCTACAGTCCTAAGAAATAATTTCTTAAATGTTGACCATATGGACTGAGGTTCTGAAAGCAAGTCATCATTGAGGAGTAAAAATAATTTTATACTAAAGAAGAGAATGGCCTCATTAGCATCCATATTTTTCCATTATCTCAGCTCTGCATTTCAGCCTTAAAGTCACCCAATGCCCACATTTTTGATATTGTGATGACTGCAAACGTTATATTCTCTGTCTCTGCACACAATTGTCTGACAGAATATATTTCTGTTCCATGTTCTTGACATGTAAGACATGCAGGTAAAGTATCTCTTCATTTCTATGACACTTTCAAGGATAAATCACAAGTAGGGATGACAATACTTGCACTATATCTTTGTCATATAATATGGTATTTGTTCCATAATATTGACTGTTTTCCAAGTGTACCCCCTCTTCTCCCTATTTCTCACATACCTCACTCTCCAAAATGTATGTTCCACCCATTACCATGTCTCTAGAGCCTAACACAGAATTTTTCTATAGCTGGCTTTCTTTGAGGCCACCAACCATAAAATAAAGACATGGAGACTTAATATTAGTTATCAATGCTTGGACTTAGCTTATGTTTTCCCCACCTACTAGCTCTTATAACTTAATCTAATCTGTCTGTTGATCTATGTTTTGATGATTCATATTTTTTTTGAGCTGAGGATTGAACCCAGGCCCTTGTGCTTGCTAGGCAAGTACTCTAGCACTGAGCTAAATTCCCAACCTCCCCTTTTTTTAAACTAAGTTTTTTTTTTTCTGAGCTGAGGACTGAACCCAGGGCCTTGTGCTTGCTAGGCAAGTGCTCTACCACTGAGCTAATTCCCCAACCTGATCTATGGTTTTGCTTCAGGGCTTTTTAACCTTTCTTTCATTCTGTTATATTCTACTTCATGTCTGTCTGTCTGGCACCTGCCTGGCTGGCCCCAGGCATCTCCCTCTCTTTCTCCTTCATTCTTTTCTTTCTCTTATCCTCTATATTGTCTCTGCCCTCCAGTCCTACCATTCCTTCTACTGCCATTGATGACTCAGCTTTGTATTAGACCAGTCAGGTACCTTAGACAGGCAAGGTAAAACAGCAACACATCTTTACATACTTAAACAAATACAGCATAAATAAAATCAACACATCTTTACATAGTTAAATGGAGCATAGACAAATATAATAATACACTTCTACATAGCTAAAGTAATACTCTGTAACATAAAAAAATGCAATACATCTTTACATAGTTAAAGTAATATTGTACAACACTTTCCTGGTTAGTTTTATTGTCAACTTGTACAATTTGTAAGAAGGAACCTTAACTGAAGAATTGCCTCCTTTAGCTTGTCCTGTGGTGTTGTCTGTTGTGCATTATCTTGATTAGGAATTGACATAGGAGTGCCCAGTCCACTGTGGGTGATACCATCCCTCAGGCTGGTAGGCTTTGCCTGTGTAACAAAGGTACCTGTATGTGAGACAGAGTGAGTAAGTAAGCAGCATTTCTCCAAGGTCCATCTTCAGTTCTAGCCTTCAGTCTTCTGTCTTAAGCTCCTGCCCTGATTTCTGTTAATTGCAGATTGTAACCTGAGAACTGAAATAAACCTTTTTCCTCCCCATCTTGCTCTTAGTCACAGTGTTTCTTACAGTATCAGGAAGCAAAGTACAATGCCCAACATACATTTTCAATTAATAATGAATACATAAATAAATAAATGAAGGATAAAATGTATTCTGGTACATAGGGAAACCTTGAAGAATATATTACTTAACCCATTAATTGTATATATGAAGTGAAGTACCTAGAGAAATTTACCCTTCATCATATAGAAGTTAAATTTAAACTTATTTAACTCCTGGACAAAAGGAATAAGGGAAAGCTGGGTACTAGCCCTACTTTCTATGACTTATTTCTTCTATAATTATTTTTCTTCTTCAATGCTCATCATGCAATATATTCAATCTATTATGAGTTTATATCTTATTTTTTCCAACTTGATACAAGCTAAAGTTGTCTGAGAAGAGGTAACTGAGAAAATGCCTCCATAAGATTAGAATGAAGGCAAACATGTGATGTGCCAGGGCCAAGTCCACTGTAGTGAGTGCTACTGGATGGTATAAGAAAGCATGATGAGCAAATCCATGAAGAGAAAGTCTGTAAGAAGCGCTCCTCTAAGGCTTCTGTTTCAGTTCCTGCCTCTGGTTTTCTACCTTGAGTTCCTTCCGTGACTTCCCTCAGCAATATACTGTTATCTGGAAGTGTAAAATGAAATAAACCGTTTTCTAACAAATTTACCTTTTATCACAGGAATAGAAACCTTAACTAAGAAATTCCCTTATACTCAAGTCAACTGGTTAGTACTCCTATTGTCCAACACCATGGCTCCTTTTTAAACTAACCTGTAAGTTTCTTATTTCCTGTATTCAAACACTCCAAGGCTATTCTTATTCCCAGTTCTGTAGTTCTTTTACTGTGTTTCCTCTTTCCTCCTTAATATTGCCCCTTACAAAATTTGCCTGCCTGGTTACTTTATCTGGGATTCTTTGTCTAAAGCACATTTCACAAATTATCAGAAAGCTATATTTCTTTCGAATCACTACACTTCAAGAAATTATAAGAGGACCCTCCCCTTAAAGTCCTACTGAGTCTGGGTCTGATATTATCTACTTGAATCAAGGCCTATAGTTTAGAAAAGTGATATTTTGAATGGCTAGAAAAAAGTATGGATACTAATCCTGGTTAGCACATGGGTTTTAGAAGCTATGTGCTGTAGTCAGAATATTTCCTGTGTCCTGCTTGGCTCACAGTAGGGACAAATCTCTCACCCACAGTCCCATAGCCTTTCATAAAATAACCACTCAGAGGCTTAATATTATTTATAACTTCTTGGCCATTAGCTCAGGCTTATTACTTAAATTAACCCATAATACTTATCTATGTTTTGCCACATGGCTTGGTAACTTTTCTTAGTTCTGCCTTGTCATCTTGGTTCCTCTGTGCCTTGTTGGTGACTCCTGACTCAGTCCTTCTACTTCCCAGAATTCTCCTTGTCTGCTTACCCTGCCTATACTTCCTGCCTGGCTACCGGGCAATCAGCATTTTATTTATCAACCAATCAGAACAATACACATTCACAGCATATAGAGTGGCATCTCACAGCACTTCCCCTTTTCTCTCTAATCAAAAAGGAAGGTTTTAACTTTAACATAGTAAAATAACATATAATAGGACAGTTATCAAGCAAGAATTAGAATTACAATATCTAGTCTATTTGTATTTGGCAAAATTAAAGAAAATATTCTATCTATCCTTTATTTATGAGTCTAAAGTTTCATATCTAATTTATCTTTTATCATAAAAAAGGAAAATTATAACTATCTAGTCTTCAACTACATCAAAGACTCCAGAAGGATATAATACTACTTAAGTAACAGGAAGAGCATTGTAAGAAGCTTCCAAAAATCTAGAATGACAAAGACAACTGCCTTCCTGGACAGTCATCCAAAGTTCCTCTGCAATGTTGGGGCATCCATCTTCAGCCCATAGGTCTAGAGTCTCTCAGTCACTTTTCTCTGGGCCCTATAGAATACCTGGCAGTTTCTTTTATGAAGCAGGAACCTGAAGGACCATTTCATCATGCAAAGTTCCATGGCCATTTTCCTATGGGTCCTGTTTGTCCAGTTTATATAACACATTATCAGCAGTACTGGCAAGAGCAGTTACTTGCCCAAATGGCTAGCTTTTGCCAAGAAGAAGATAAACTCCATATGGAGTGTCTTCAATGCCCATCTTTTTCTTTGAAGTAAATCAGTGCTGCCAGGAACAGTCGTGTCTCACTGTCCAGAAAGTCTAAGTTTTTAAAACATTTTAAATGCTGTATTCTGTAGGTCTTTGAAATGCTTGAAGATTACCTACCTAAGTGAATTATATCTATGTATACCTAGAAAACTTAACATGACCATAAGATTAACTATCATAGAAGACTAATTATTAATCTGTATTTTTAATTATCCATTACAATTTAGATGAGATGCACAAACATAATACCTTAAACAAGAGTAGAAATATACATACAGTATAACAAAATTAACTTTAAATTTGTATCAATACACTAAAATATATACCAATGTAAAATATTTTAAGCAAGTTATTGCTCTTTAAAAGTAGTTTCAATAATCTACCCTTTTATCCCCTCATATCCATATCCTATATATCTGTATCATATCCCCATTTCTTCTTTTAGAAAGATTGACTATGACCAATAACAATTTGTAACCAACAACTTAAATAAAGACAAATATCCATAATCCATTTTTGGGGAATGTAGGTGTAGTTTTCTAGACTACTTCCTGCTGATAGAGGACATTGGTAATCTTATGGGGATTGCGAGGAAATTTGGGGTAATAATCAAATCTTGGGAAGACCAGCTATAACCTTTGTTGATAGGTACCATCTGTTAGTTAAGCAGGTCTGGCTTGATCAAATCTGACCCATGTTAACCTGGAACAAATCCATAGTCTCTTGCTTCCAGTGGAAACAAAAACAGAGCCTCGTTTCCAAAGCAACATATCCTTAGATCCACATTTTGAAGTCAAGATACCTTTAAAATATACATATTGGTTTAACTGAGCAGCCTTTACAATAAAATGTCTCTCTGTAGTTAAAAATTCCAAAGACAGTATAATCCAGACTCTCTGTGTGATTTCCATCTTTACATGGCTTATTTTTTATATTGCTTTTACTTTCTCTTTAAAGACTTTATTTTTTTAAACTTTGTATTTCTTGATATGTCTATATTCCTTTTCCTCTCTCTTCCAAGCCTACATATGTTTTTATACATATTGTAAACCGTTTATAGGTTTATTTCATCTGAATCTGTTTTATTGTGAATCTATTGCTTTAAACTGCAGTATTACTAGGGTTGAAATGGCAGCTTTGGCTGCTGGATCCATCCACCTCAGCTTTCCAACAGGGCTCTCTCTGGAAGCCATGTGTACTACCAACTCTCGGAAGCAGTGGGTCTATGCCTCCATTAAAGCAGTGTGTAGCCCAGAAACCTTCTTTTGTCTGTACTAGGAAAGGCTAAATCCATGCGCACCATGCTGTGTGGTTTGCAGATGCCTCTATGTACAGGAATCTGCCATGCTGCACTCAAGCCCAAACACTGTGAACCTGCCATAGTGTAGCTCAAATCCTCATGCCATGGCGTCTCTGTTCCTTGGCATCTCTATTTCTTGACCCACATGAGACATGAAGTAGAAAGTTGATTTTGCCTCTGTTATTGTGTGTTTAGAAGCCCTTTTTAAACTCTTTTAGGCCTTATGGAAATTCGAGAGCCTTACATTGGATGCCATTTGTAGTACAAACATTTCCTGTGTCCTGCCTGGTCTGTCACCCACAGTCTCACAGCCTTTTATAAAATAATCACACAGAGGCTTAATATTATTTATAACTGCTCAGCCATTAGCTCAGGCTTATTACTGACTATCTCTTACACTTAAATTAACACATAATTCTTATCTTTGTTTTTTCTCAGTTCTGCCTTGTCATGATGCTTCCTCTGTGTCTGGCTGGTGACTCCTGACTCAGCATTTCTCTTCCCAGCATTCTCCTCCTCTGCTTGCTCCACCTGTATTTCCAGCCTGACTACTAGCCAATCAGCACTTTATGTATCAACCAATCACAGCATACAGAGCTACATCCTACAGCAACATGTTAAGGTTCAAATTTCACCTGTGTGTGTGTGTGTGTGTGTGTGTGTGTGTGTGTGTGTGTGTGTTCTCATGATTGAGTTTGTGTGTGCTAGCATATGAGACAGCAAATGGGCTAAACCATGAAATTCTTAATATTGAATAATTTTAAAATTGCATAAACAGAAATAGTTCGATATAACACAATCTACACTTCAATTTCACCATTTTAAATTAAAACATTAATAGTAGTATTTGTTTATGGTGTTTTGAGGAATAAATAATATTCTTAAAATTATGTTACCCATAGCAAGCACTCCATAACTGCTATAAATATTGTATTTACTCTTTTATTGTAAAATTAAATTTTGCAAGTTTCTATTGAAGAAATATAAGCCATTCAACTACACAAATGGTTTTTCAAAAACTATTGGTTCATTCTTATCACATGCTTGAAACTATACTAAATAGTTTGGTAAAAGAAACAAAATTCTAGGCCACTAATTGGGTAATAATTATCAAACCTATACACTGACATCTTTAGAGAGCTCTATCATATCCCAGCAGTTTGATTTCACTTTATATATGTCTTCTCTTCTAGCTCTTGATCTTACAAAAAGATTGAAGTGCCTTTCATTTAAAACACACACACACACACACACACACACACACACACACACACACATACACACACACACACACGACACACTTTATTCTGTCTTCTTTTCAGTTAAATATAATTAGTTGACATTATAGCTGTTTCCACTTTTGTAGTTTCTACTCTAAAATATCTTAAGGTAAAGATAACTGCCATAGCTCTTACCATGTCACATAATAACTGTGTATTCATTATTATTTTCCTTTCTAAATTTTAAACTTCCTGAATCATTGATTAAATTGCATTGATTTTTGCACCTCCAGAGCACTGCTTACTGCCTGGAACTTGGCAAGTGGTCAGTACACAGTTATCAAATAAATAATAGGTGTGATGGTTATGCCAGTGCTCTGATATAAATAAGTGGGACATTTGTTCTTTAGTTTTATAATATCCGACTACTGAGATATAATGAAAAATCTTTTACTTTTTTCTCTTTATTATTGGTTATATGAGAATTCCACACAATGTATTTTGAATATATTCACCCCCTTCCTCAACTCCTCTCATGTCTATCTTCTTTACTTTTCTTACCCATCCAATTTTGTGTCCTATTATTTTTTAACTCAACAATTGTAATTTGTGCTGCCCATATACTGGATCTGTGGCCTTATATTGGAGCACAGTCAACCTGCCAAAAGCTACAACCTTGAAAAAAAAGACATTCTTGCTTTCCCAACATCAGTCCTCAGCTAGGACAGGGATTCCATGCACTTTTCCCTCCTTGCTGGAATTTTGTCAAGCTTCAGTTTGTACACATCTTGTTGATGCTATCACAACTACTGTGTATTCATAATGCAACTGCCCTGCTATGTCTTAAAAACACTGTTATAATAAACAATATTTTAAAAAGAACATCATGTAGTCATAGCCACTGTGATGTGTGTGGAAGTCTCTCATCAGTAGCTGAATTATATAAAAGAATCCCCTTCCTGATCCTAATTTTTGTCATATTGTATACATTCAGAAGCTTCATCTCTCTAATAACGGGATTGTCTGGCCTATCTTATCTTTAAAGTTTATTTCAAATTATAGTTTGAAGTGGTAAATATTTATTCTATACAAAGCACTGAAGGTAAACATTGAGCATGACAGTAGACACAGTTGCTATCTTATTTTCTACCCCTGAACAATGTCAGTTGATGCCTTATAGAATCACAATATGATACATAGAAAACTGTCTATTAGTAAGACCATGTTTAAATAGGCCAGTTGACCTATTATGTAGACCAAACTAAATTTATTAGATTGTTTCATTGATTAGTTCACCATTAGTGATACAGTTCCTTCTTGCAATTTGCCTTTGTAATTATTCTTTTCTTTTATAAAAACAAGGTTTTTAGCAGTGTTATTGCATAAATTACATAGTTTTACAGCAATAGTTAAAAAGTTATACAAATCTATATCTCATGAGAAGAGGTTTAGAAAAAGGGGTTTGTTTCATCAGTGAAGCTGTAATATCTTTCAATTTGGAGAAAAATATACTGAATTTTAAAAAAATTTAGCTTACAAGGACATATATTTCCCTGTGGTATTGAAAAGGGAATCAGATGATATAAATTACTAAGTCAAAAGAGATGAATTTTCCTTTAGCATTTATTGTCTCACAGTAATTCTTAACTAAAAATGAAGAAAAATATGGTGTCTTCTTATGGTAAGGGCAGAAGAACTTGTCCAGTGACATTCCTGGGCTTTAAGGGACAGATCATAACGTCTTACCCCTATCTCCTACTCAGAACCACCAAAATATGTTCTTCTCCATTTTCATGTCCAGAATCATACCCTGAGCCTCTGAGCTGCCCTTGTTCTATTTATTACATAATGGTATGGAATGGAACCCACTTGGTCTGTCTGGTGTACTTTTTTCTAGTATCTTTATTGTGGACAAAGAACAAGAGAAATCGAGTTCTCCAAATATCTAGAGAATGGATATAGGCAATAACAAGCTGGTAATTCATGGGAAACTGATTCATTATCTATAGATTTCTGGCTAGTAAACAACTGCTGCCACTTCTGCTGCCTTCTCCTCCACTTCTCTCAGGACATGTGGCTTTCTTTCTTACTTCATTTTCCTTCTTTCTTTTCTTCCTTCCTTCTTTCTTTCTTATTTATTTATTTGTCTGTTTGCTTGAAAGTGCTTAGAATGTAACCAAGTATAAACTAAACAATCATTCTACTACTGACCAACATCTCAAGCTCTATAATTTTTTAATCTTTCTTTTCTCATTGAATATTACATCCCAATCACAGTCTGCCCCCCCACTCTTCCCAACCTCCTTTTCTCCTCTCTTCCCCAGATCTACACTTCTTCCAGTTCCCTACAGAAAAGAACTGGCTTCCCTGGGATATCAACAGAATATGGCATAAAAAATTCTAATAAGACTAGGCACAAACCCTCATTTTAAGTCTGGATGAGTCCCAGTAGGAGGAAAATGGTCCCAAAAGCAGATAAGAAAGTCAGAGGCACCCCACACTACCTCTGTGCGGAGTCCCACAAGAACACCAGCTCCATAGTATATTTATTTTTCTTATACCTTTCTCCTTTTTTATATTTGTACTTTAATAATTTCGTAGAATAGACACTGATTATATTTCTCCTACCCCAACTCCTTCCAGATCTTCCCACTTCCCCTTAAAGAAAGGGGACTTTATGATCTTTCTCAAACAAACACCATATGTAGTATTTGCAAATTTTGTTGGGAAGTCTTAGGTTCTTGGATAGAGTACCATCAGCCCAGAAAAGAAAAGTTTATTAAAATTACATGTGTGTTTATATACAGTTGTACATGTATTCTAGGTTTTTTTAATTAGGTAAATAGTTAATAGTATGATTCTTGTGGTTTTGGGGCATAATAGGCATGAGAAGATCTTTTTTGAGTTGTTGGCCAGGGTTGTTGAAGAGACCTCCAAAACATATAGGTTAGTGATATTCCCCTTGGTAGCTCCCCAGAAGTAGAAGGTAAGTCCTTATTGCTAATTGCACCACATACTTCAGAAATAGGGCCCAGAGGCATCTGAGCTAGGAGTGGCCTGAATTCCACATCCCTGTAGCTTAGCTTCCATGGAACCAGAAGTTTCCATAAACTCTTTGAAATGACAGATGTAGTGAACAATCCTACCCATCTATGACACCTATGAAGCATATCAATGACCAGCATGGCAGGATAACCTCAAGTGTGTAGTAGTGGCATGCATACTTTGGAGGTAACCCACAGCTTGCTAATTGGCCTTAAAACCAGCTCAACAAGAGGAAAACCATTCCTTTTAGTCATGGCTACTGAAGGAATATCCATAACCTCTAATTGCTAAACAAGAATAATCTCTAACAACAATCTATAAACATTTGTCCTTATACCCACAGGTAAGTTGAATCTTCACTCCTCATCAAGGGAAGTCATATTTGCAACAGATAGCGACCACTACAGGAAACCACAACTAATCAAAATGCAGAGTTGTAGGGCCTAGTCCCGATGGATACACCTATAAAATATTCCTACTCCTAATGACTGTGGAACATTGTAGAGGGTGGTGCCGAAATATTATCAGAGCCAGGGAATCAGGGAGTTTGCTGTGAGATTCTGTCTCCAAGTAATGTCAGAATGTATACCCATTAAAGTCTAAACAACATCACTGACCAAATGTGAGCTGAACAAGGATGACAACAATGGACATGCCATCATGGACAGAAAAAAGCTCATGAGGCCTCAACTTCATGTAAATAACTATAGGCAACTTAGGAAAGTTGGGAGTAGGGAAGTGTCTTACCCAGGGAAGAGCATACCAATTGGTTGCCCAGTCCCAAAATGGTCGTCCCTGAAACATATGCACAAGTTACATTATATGGACTAAGCAAGTTATAAATAGGAATATATATGCAATAGCAACAATTTTAAGAAGGTAATGAATTTGAAAGAGAGTGGGGATAGTTTAGAAGGAGGAAATGGAAAGGAAATTTTAATTATATTACTATCTCAAACACAAAAATAAAACACAAAAATTGAGTACTATTAGTGTAGGCCAACTACTCCTCAGAATGGAGCATGCCCTAGAGTGTAGTCAATATACTTATTTTCCCTCTCCTAGTAGCTATCAATTATAAGTATACTTGTGGTTAGTGGTGAGATATTGTGCCTACTTCCCATGATGTATGGTGGGATTTTTTTAATGGCTTTATCTTGCATAGATCTTGTACATACTGTCATAAACTCTTTTGAGTCCATACATGTATCAACCTGTTGTTTCTGGAAGACACTGTTTCCTTAAAATAATACACTATCTCTGGCATTTACAGCCTTTTTGCCTCTTCATATATATATATAAGTTTCAAGGTGAAAGGTATGGAAAAGACATCTCATTTGTAGGTGAATGCTCCAAAGTCTCCCGTTCTGCACATTGTCCAGTTGTGGATCTCTGTTTTATCTACTATCTACTGCAGGAAGAAGGTTCCCTGATGAATTTTCAACAATGCATAGATGTATGGGTATAGCTGTATGTCATTAAGAGCTCTTTTACTGCTGTGTTCATGCAGCAGAATAGTATCAGTAGGTTTTCTCCTAGGAGCATCTGTTTATGGGTTCCATCTCATGGTGTAGACCTCATATAGCCAATTAAAAAGTCATTGGTTACTCTCATAGCATTCATGCTACCATTGCACCAATGGGCATATGTTACAGTAAGCTTGCTACTGTAGCTTGCAGGATTCATAGTTGGCTGAGATTTATGATTACTTTTCACCTCTAGGTAAGCATGTATAGAATCTTCCCTCACTGCAAACACTAGTCAGTAGGGGTGAAGTTTCCAAATGAATGTCATTTTAATTTCCCCATGTACTATGACAAAAAGATGTAGTGTCCTCAGCAATACAGTATTACCATCCATAAGTTTGTGGAAGACAACTAATGACATTGGCAATAGACAGTAACGTTTTGCAGGGGAGCGAGGATCTAAGGAAATCCTTTTGACAATGACTCAAAACAATATAATTCATAGCTGGTACTGAAGGTTGTATTGGATAGTGTATTATGTCTACTTGATGCATTGTCACCCCCACTATATGGTTACTCCATTTATACACGTGTATATTTTAGCAAGCTTCTACAGTAATAGGTTCCCATATGGAATTTCAAATGGCCTTTAGTGTTAGTTATACCCCCACATATTGTTTTTTCTACCCTTTCCTCCCATCCTCTACCTCATTTAAACTCCTGTTCTGATTTGTCCTTCATCCCTTCATGACCCTATAGTTTATCTCCCCTTGTGTGGAAAATTCTTATCCCCTCCTCATCCTTTACTAGATGTTTATCCTCTGTGGATATTCTAAAGGAAACACATATATTGAAAGTTAATGTCAACATATAAGAGAAAATATACAATATTTGTTTTCCTGAGTGGGGTTACCTCAATCAGGAAGATTATTCCTAGCTCCATTTATTTACCTGCAAATTTTATAATTGCATTTTTCAACAACTGAATAATATTCCATTTTACCTGTAACATATTTTCATTATTCATCAATTGATGGACATCTAGGCTATTTTCAACTCCCATGTATTTGAGTATGTATCACTACAGTAAGATAATAGAGTCCAGTAGTCAGTACTACCAGCAATGAATAAATATTTTACATTCCTGGCATCTGTTGTCATTTGTTTTACTAACCTTGGCCATTCTGACTAGGGTAATATGAAATCTTACCACTAATCCTTTACTTCTTTCTTGAATGGTGGCTAGTGGGTATTGAAGTGTATTCATAATGCAATGTTATTCTTAACCCTAGAGAAACCCTTAGTTAAAACTTTCTAAAAGCTTCATTTAGAAACAATCTCAAGAAGGAGGAGGGGGGGGAAGATCCAGAAATTTAGGTGAAACACAAAGGAGTCTCTGTGATTAGGAGTCAACATAATGACTGGTCTGAGATGGGACTCTGAGATGTTAGAACCCTTCGATGGCAATCAAATGACAAAACAAAAGGCTGTCAGGATATAGAAAGAACTATTGAAAGAGGGACAAAAAACTTACTCCATGGTCCCAGAGTAGTCAAACTGATCTGTTGGTGGTCTCAGGCACTGGATTTAGGCAGAGGCCTTATCCTTCCTAAGCCTGAAGTTTTTCTCTTTTCTGGAGGGACTGAGTGGTAAATGTCTGGTTAATTTTTTAGACATCATCCACTTCCAGTCCTGTCTTCTACCCAGGGAACAATTTAAAGACTTGAGATGACATTATTTGCTTAATGTTCCACTCTTAGTAGAATTGGCTGAATTAGCTTGTTAGGTGGAAGCACCAGCAGCAAGCTAATGATCAGTGAGTCAGCCACTTCTGATCTTGCATTTCATCTTTCAAAGTTCTAACTGGAGTGCACACTGGGGAACTTTGCACCTCATCTCTATCCAACAGCTTGTCTATTATATCTTATCTGATTTAACCTTTTCATTAAAAATATTTGTTAAATTGGAAAAGTACAGAGAAATCCAAAGAACAAAATATAAAAACCCTGCAACTGGAACACAAGCCACAGCTGATTATTCTGTTTATTTCATTTCAGTCTTTCCTGAGCGTGCATATACTTTAAAATAATTGCAAAATGCAAAAAAGCTTGGTTGATTACATTATTGTAGCCTTTCACTTTTCTACTTTCCATATTTCTGTTTCATCTTTCAATTATTTTATTGAAAACAGTATTTACATTTTAATATCAGATAATAAATTGCAGTTCAATGGTAATTTTTTCTTTTTTTAAATATATTTATTTTATTTTTTCATATGGATATTTGTGTTTTAATTTTACACATTAGTCATGGGTTCCCCTGTTCTTCTCTCTCCTGCCCCCACCCCTGCCTTCCTCTCAGCCTCTCCCCCCACATCCCCATCTCCCCTGGGGATTCATCTCAACCTGGTAAATTCAGTACAGGCAGGTCCAGTCCCCTCCTTCCAGGCTGAGCAAAGTGTCCTTGTGTAAGCCCCAGGTTCCAAACAGCCAGCTCATGCACTAAGGACAGGTCCTAGTCCCACTGCCTGGATGCCTCCCAAACAGTTCAAGCTAATCAATTGTCTCACTTATCCAGAGGGCCTGATCCAGCTAGGGGCTCCACAGCCTTTGGTTCATAATTCATGTGTTTCCATTCATTTGGCTATTTGTCCCTGTGCTTTTCAACCTTGGCCTCAACAATTCACACTCTTACAGTCCCTCCTCTTTCTCAACAATTGGACTCCTGGAGCTCTACCTGGGGCCTGGCCTAGGATCTCTGCATCCACTTCCATCAGTTATTGGATAAGAGTTCTAGCATGACAGTTAGGGTGTTTGGCCATCCGATCACCAGACTAGGTCAGATCAGGCTTTCTCTCGACCATTGCCAGTAGTCTACAGAGGATGTATCATTGTGGATTTCTGGGGCCCTCTCTTGCACTTTGCTTCTTCCTGTTCTCATGTGGTCTTCATTTATCATGGTCTGTTATTCCTTGTTCTTCCTTTCTGTTCTTGATCCAGCTGGGATCTCCTGCTCCCCTAAGCTCTCATTCCCTCCAACCTTGCCCTTCATTACCGAGACTCACGTCCAGGTTGTTCATGTAGATCTCATCCATTTCTCTGTAAATGGGCGATCCTTGTGTCTTTCTTAGGGTCCTGTTTTCTAGGTAGCCTCCCTGGAGTTGTGAGTAGCAGTCTATTCATCTTTGTTTTACATCTAGTATCCTCCTATGAGTGAGTACATACCATGTTTGTCTTTCTGAGTCTGGGTTACCTTGGTAGATTATTTTGTAGCAGGGAGAGACCTCCAGCACTGCCAAGAGAAAAAAAAAATTAAAAAAAAAGAGAAAAAAAAACACAGCCTCACTTACCACGCTGATACTGGGGTACAGCAGGTTTCTTTCTAATATTATGTTACCCACAGAGAGAATACCTTTTATATAATTATAATACCTTCAGAACATTATCTAAGGTGCTACTGTCTTTTGTATTGATGAAGAAATTGCAAATTCATAGGTAGTTTTCATCAATATTCTATATTTTGAAAATTTTAAGAGCAATAAAATAACATTGTTCAAGATTTTTAACTTTAAAGCAAGGATAAAAGCTTCTTTTAATCTACCTTTCAGAATAAAACCTGATTGGAACATATATTTCTATGCTATTTTCTATTTCCTGCTTAAAAAATCTAAATGTGTCCAGCCTTGATATGAGACAAGTTTTTGCCTTGTCTTATTGTATCTTGTTCTTTCCTGTTTGACGGTTGTCCCTTGGAGTCCTCTTTTCTGAAAAGAAAGGGATAGGGAGTGGATCTGAGGGGGAGAGAGGTTGTAAGGGGTCTGGAAGGAGTGGAGGAAGGGGAAACTGTGTTCAGGATGTATTGTATGAGGCAAAAATCTACTTTCAATAAAGAATATAAATAGAAAAAGATCCCAAATGTATGGTAATCCTACGGTGTGATCCAAGTTTGTATTTTGTGCTTTTGTTTAATATTAGAACTTATATGCTACATTGACTTCAATTTTGTAATTTGTTAGAGGAGCAATACCACAAAACTGCAGCAGATTTAGAAAACAGAAAGGAAAAAAATGAACATAGATTATTCCCAATCTCTTTAACCCACTTGGCCACCATCAGTAATTTACTACTTCCCTTTAGATTTTAGTTATTTATTAAATTTTTATATATTTAAGTGTGTTTATGTATTAATATACTATGTTTAGCTTAAAATTTTGTGTAATTTCAGAAAATGTATGGCATGATGATTGTTTTTAAGACAGGGTCTTTCTTTGTAGACTCAGCTGGTCTCTGGCTCCCAGTCCTTCTCATCAGTCACTTGAATAATAGGAGAAATTTTGTGCCCAGCATGTTAAAGGGTGGGATTTTTTTAAAAAAAAATTATATAATAATATTATATCTTGTGTAACAATGAGAATTCTGCTTAAATATGTTTCTACATATGGTAAAAAACAGAGAATTTCTTACAACAGACTAGGTATTATTTTGTATCAATTTAATATGTGGAATTGTTACATTGTAGATAAAATTGCAACAATCTCATTATTTTTGATTAAGCAACACTAGTGTAATGCCTACTTATTCCAAGCCCCATTTTGGGTGTGCTTGCATATTCCATCATTTAATCTGCATTATGATTAGCAAGAAGATGTTTACAGGATCTACATAACTTTTAAGAGGCAACAGAGTTAGGAAATGACAGGACTAGGATTCAAGTCAGCATATTCAATGTCTTGCCTTGCCTATCACTATAGTCAAAAGACTCCAAATCAACCAAAAGTTGAGGCCTGTAAGGCATTATACCAACAGGACATAGAAAAAGAAGTCAAAATATCTGTTATTATAGAAGATACAACTCTGTATGTAAGTCCCTAAATAGTTAATGCAATAAAACACTTAGAGATGACAAATACTTTCAGTAAAGTAGAAGGATGCAAATTAAAAAAAAACACTAAAACTATAACATTTCTATATATCAATAACAAATATACTGAAGAATATATCTGGGAAACACATCTATTTACAACACCCTCCCTGCTCAATAGGGGTAATAGATAATGCCTTAAAGGAAAATTTTAAGATCCCTAAAAAACAAGTTGAGGAAGATGCCAGAAGATGGAAACCCTTCCTATTCTTATGGAGTGGAAGAATTAATTTTGGGAAAACTGAAGCAATTAATCTAGATGTTTATCAAAAAACTGAAATAAGAATTACCATATGACCCATCTATACTATGCTTTGGCAGAAACCCAAAGGATTTTCTATTTTGCTACAGAGATGCTTAGTCACCCATGCACATTGCTGCCCTATTCATAGTAGATAATAAATGTAATGAACGTATATGTTCAGCAACTTATGAATGGGTAATGAAAATGGTATATATATATATATATATATATATATATATGTGTGTGTGTGTGTGTGTGTGTGTATATATGAGTGTTTTAGGATTTTTTTTTTGATTTCTTTTTTTTTTCCAGGTGTTCTAAATTTTAACTTTTTTTTCTTTATGATTATGTGTTTTAAATTTTATACATCAGCTATGGTACCCCTGTCCTCCCCCCTCCTGCCACAACCCCCACCTTTCCCCCACCCCCTCCCCTCCAATACCATGTCCTCCAGGATCAAGGCACCCCTGGGGATTCATTTAAACCTGGTGGATTCACTACAGGCAGGTCCTGTCACCTCCTTCCAGACTGAGCAAAGCGTCCCTTTGTAAGCCCAAGGTTTCAAACAGCCAGCTCATGCACTAAGGACAGTTCCTGGTCACACAGACTGGATGCCTCCCAAACTGATCAAGCTATTCAACTGTCTCACTTATCCAGACGGCCTGATCCAGCTGGGGACTCCACAGCCTTTGGTTCATAATTCATGTGCTTCCATTCGTTTGGCTATTTGTCCCTGTGCTTTTTGCAATATTGGATTCAACAATTCATGCTCTTGCAGACCCTCCTCTTTCTCGACAGTTGGACACCTGGAGCTCCACCTGGGGCCGGGCTGAGAATCACTTCATCCACTTCCATCAGATATTGGATGAGAGTTCCAAGACGACTGTTAGGGTGTTTAGTCATCTGATCAGCTAGTCAGATAAGGCTTTCTCTCGACCATTGCCAGCAGACTACAGAGGATATATCATTGTGGATTTCTGGGGACCTCTCAAGCACTCTGCCTATTCCTGTTCTCATGTGGTCTTCATTTATCATGGTCTATTATTCCTCATTCTCCCTTTCTGTTCTTGATCCAGCTGGGATCTCCTGCTCCCCTGAGCTTTCTTTCCCTCAAATCTTGCCCTTCATTACTCCCACTGTCGTCCAAGTTCTTCATGTAGATCTCATCCATTTCTCTGTCATTGGGTTATCCTTGGGTCTTTCCTAGGGTCCTGTTTTCTAGGTAGCCTCCATGGAGTTGTGTAGCAGTCTAGTCATCTTTGTATTACATCTAGTATCCTCCTATGAGTGAGTACATACCATGTTTGTCCTTCTGAGTCTGGGTTACCTCACTCAGGATGATTTTTTCTAGATCCATCCATTTGCCTGCAAACCTCATGTTGTCATTGTTTTTCTCTACTAAGTAGTACTCCACTGTGTATATGTACCATATTTTCTTTATCCATTCTTCAGTTGAAGGGCATCTAGGTTGTTTCCAGGTTCTGGCTGTTACAAACAAAGCTGATATGAACATAGCTGAGCAAATGCCCTTGTGGTATGATTGAGCATTCCTTGGGTGGTATATGCCCAAGAGTGCTATAGCTGGGTCTTGGGGAGATGGATTCCCAATTTTCTAAGGAAGCGCCATATTGATTTTCAAAGTGCCTGTACAAGCTTGCATTCCCACTAGCAGTGGAGGAGAGTTCCCCTTGCTCCACATGCTCTCCAGCATAAGCTGTCTTCTGTGTTTTTGATCTTAGCCGTTCTGACAGGTGTAAGGTGGTATCTCAGAGTCGTTTTGATTTGCATTTCCCAGATAATTAGGGATGTTGAGCAATTCCTTAAATGTCTTTCAGCCATTTGAACTCCCTCTGTGGAGAATTCTCTGTTTAGTTCTATAGCCCATTTCTTAATTGGACTGTTGGGCATTTTGACGTCTAATTTCTTGAGTTCTTTTTATATTCTGAATATCAGCCCTCTGTCAGATGTGGGGTTGGTGAAGAACTTTTCCCATTCTGTAGGCTGTCGCTTTTTCTTGTTGACTGTGTCCTTTACTCTACAAAAGCTTCTCAGTTTCAACAGGTCCCATTGATTGATTGTTTCTCTCAGTGTCTGTGCTACTGGTGTTATATTTAGAAAGTGATCTCCAGTGCCAATGCATTCAAGAGTACTTCCTACTTTCTCTACACTCAGGTTCAGAGTAGCTGGATTTATGTTGAGGTCTTTGATCCACTTGGATTTAAGTTTTGTGCATGGTGACAGATATGGATCTATTTGCAGCCTTCTACACATTGACATCCAGTTATGCCAGCACCATTTGTTGAAGATGCTTTCTTTTTTCCATTGTACAGTTTTGGCTTCTTTGTCAAAAATTATATGTTCATAGGTGTGCAGGTTAATGTCAGGGTCTTCAATTCGACTCCATTGTTCCACATGTCAGTTTTTATGCCAGTACCAAGCTGTTTTTATTAAGGTAGCTCTATAGTAGAGCTTGGGGTCGGGGATTGTGATGCCTCCAGAGGTTGTTTTATTGTACAGGATACTTTTGGCTCTCCTGGGTTTTTTGTTTTTCCATATGAAGTTGAGTATTATTCTTTCCAAATCTGTGAAGAATTGTGTTGGTAATTTGATGGGAATTGTGTTGAATCTGTAGATTGCTTTTGGTAAGATGGCCATTTTTACTACGTTAATCCTGCCTTTCCATGAGCATAGGAGATCTTTCCGTTTTCTGACATCTTCTTCAATTTCTTTTTTCAGGGACTTAAAGTTCTTGTCGTATAGGTCCTTCACATGCTTAGCTAGAGTAACTCCAAGGTATTTTATATCATTTGTGGCTATTGTAAAGGATATCTCTGATTTCTTTCTCAGCCTGTTTGTCTACTTTATATAGAAGGGCTACTGATTTTTTTTTTTTAGTTGATCTTGCATCCTGCAATGTTGCTGAAGATTTTTATTAGCTGTATCAGTTCCTTGGTTGAATTTTTGGCGTCACTCATGTATACTAACATGTCATCTGCAAATAGGGAGAGCTTGACTTCTTCCTTTCCAATTTGTATCCCCTTAATCTCTTTCTGTTGTCTTATTGTTCTGGCTAGAACTTCAAGTATTATATTGAATAAGTAGGGGGAGAGGGAACAGCCTTGACTTGTTCCTGATTTTAGTGGTATTGCTTTGAGTTTCTCTCCATTTAATTTGATGTTGGCTGTTGGCTTGCTATAGATTGCCTTTATTATGGTTAGGTATGTTCCCTGTATTCCTGATCGCTCCAAGACCTTTATCATGAAGGGGTGTTGGATTTTGTCAAATGCCTTTTCTGCATCTAGTGAGATGATCATGTGTTTTTTTCTTTGAGTTTGTTTATATGCTGTATTACATTGACGGACTTTCGTAAGTTGAACCACCCTTGCATCCCTGGGATGAAGCCTACTTGATCATGGTGGATAATTGTTTTGATGTGTTCTTGGAGTCTGTTTTCCAGAATTTTATTGAGTATTTTTGCATCAATGTTCATGAGGGAGATCAGTCTGTAGTTCTCTTTCTTTGTTGCATCTTTGTTTGGTTTGGGAATCAGGATAATTGTAGCCTCATAGAAGGAGTTTGGTAATATACCTTCTGCTTCTATTGTGTGGAACAATTAAAAGAGTATTGGTATTAAGTCTTCTTTGAAGATCTGGTAGAATTCTGCAGTGAAAACCATCAGGTCCAGGGCTTTTTTTGGTTGGGAGACTTTTAATGACTGATTCTATTTCCTTAGGCGTTATTGGACTATTTAAATGGTTTCTCTGGTCTTGATTTAATTTGGGTATGTGGTACCTATCCAGAAAATTATCCATTTCTTTTAGATTTTCCAGTTTTGTGGAGTAGAGGTTTTTGAAGTATGACCTGATGATTCTCTGGATTTCCTCATTGTCTGTTGTTATGTCCCCTTTTTCATTTCTGATTTTGTTAATTTGGATGCTCTCTCTCTGTCTTTTCGTTAGTTTGGATAAGGGCTTGTCTATCTTGTTGATCTTCTCAAAGAACCAACTCTTTGTTTCATCAATCCTTTGTATTGTTCTCTTTATTTCTATATTATTGATTTCAGCTCTCAATTTGATAATTTCCTGGCGTCTGTTCCTCCTGGGAGATTTTGCTTCTTCCTGTTCAAGGGCTTTCAGGTGTGCTGTCAAGTCACTAGTGTGAGATTTCTCCACCTTCTTTATGTGGGCAATCAGTGCTATGAATTTCCCTCTTAGCACTGCTTTCATAGTATCCCATAAGTTTGGGTAAGTGGTGTATTCATTTTCATTGATCTCTAGGAAGTCTTTAATTTCTTTCTTTATTTCTTCCTTAACCCATTGGTGATTCAGTTTAGCATTATTCAGTTTCCATGAGATTGTAGGATTTCTGCAGTTTTTTTCTGTTGTTGAAATCTAACTTTCAACCATGGTGGTCTGATAGAACACAAGAGGTTATTCCAATTGTTTTGTATCTGTTGAGATTTGCTTTGTGGCCAAGTATGTGGTTGATTTTAGAGAAGGTTCTGTGAGTTGCTGAGAAGAAGGTATATTCTTTTTTGTTTGGGTGAAATATTCTGTAGATATCGATTAAGTCCATTTGAGCCATAACATCAGTTTTAGTCCATTATGGCTCTTTTAAGTTTCAATTTGGCCGATCTGTCCAGAGGTGAAAGTGGGGTGTTGTAGTCTCCCACTATTAATGTGTGGGGTTTTATATGTGATTTAAGCTTTAGTAATGTTTCTTTTACATATGTGGGTGCCCCTGTGTTTGGGGTATAAATGTTCAGAATTGAAGCTTCATCTTGTGGGATCTTTTCTGCGATGAGTATGTAATGTCCTTCATCATCTCTTTTGATTGATTTTAGTTTGAAGTCTATTTTGCTGGATATTAGGATGGCTACACCAGCTTGCTTCTTAAGACCATTTGATTGGAAAGTCTTTTCCCAGCCTTTTATTCTTAGGAGGTATCTGTCTTTGAATTTGAGGTTTGTTTCTTGTATGCAGCAGAAAGATGGGTCCTGTTTTCATATCCATTCTGTTAGTCTGTGTCTTTTTATAGGTGAATTAAGTCTATTGATATTAAGGGATATTAATGATTATTTGTTCCTGTTGTTATTTTTATTTTTTGGTGGTAGTGTGTGTGTACTTCTCTTCTTTGGGGTTTACAGATGTGGTATTATGTATTGCCTGTGTGTTCATGGGTGTATCTGCCTTCCTCAGGTTGGAATTTTCCTTCTAGTGCTTTCTGTAGGGCTGGGTTTCTGGATAAGTATTGTTTAAATCTGGTTTAGTCTCTGAAGGTCTTGTTCACTCCATCTATGAGGATTGAAAGTTTTGCTGGGCTTATTAGTCTAGGCTGGCATCCATGCTCTCTTAGTGTCTGCATTATATCTGTCCAGGTCCTTCTGGCTTTCAAAGTCTCCACTGAGAAATCGGGTGTTATTCTGATGGGTTTGTCTTTATAAGTCACTTGGCCTTTTTCCTTTGCTGCCCTTAATATTCTTTTTTTATTCTGTTTAGTTGTTTAATTTTTATGTGGTGAGGGGACTTTTGGGGGGGGGGTCCAATCTGTTTTGTGTTCTATAAGCTTCTTGTATCTTCATAGGCATTTCCTTCTTTATGTTGGGAAAGTTTTCTTCTATGATCTTGTTAAATATATTTTCTGTGCCTATGAGTTGGTATTCTTCTCCTTTCTCTATCCCTATTATTTGTAGGTTTGGTCTTTTCATGGTGTCCCAAATTTCTTGGACATTTTGGGTCATGACTTTGTTGGTTTTAGTGTTTTCTTTGACTGATGACTGTATTTCTTCTACTGTAGCTTCAACACCAGAGTTCCTCTCTTCCATCTCTTGCATTCTGTTGGTTATACTTGTATCTGAAGTTCCTGTTTGTTTAATCAGATTTTCTATTTCCAACATTCCTTCTGCTAGTGTCTTCTTCATTTTTTCTATTTCCCTCTTCAGGTCTTGGATTTTCTCCCTTGCTTTTTCATGATTTTCATGCAAGGATTTATTATTTTCTTCTGCTTTAATTGTCCTTTCCTCTAGTTTTTTAGTGTTCTTCCCATTTTTTTTGGTCTGTTCCTCTACTTTATTTTTGATATCTTCTATACAAGGCTCTAGCCTCTTCATGATGTTACTTATAAGGTTGTTTTCTTCTTGTTCTTCTTCCATTCAGTGATATTCAGGTCTAGCTGTTGGAGAAGGGCTAGGTTCTGGTGATGCTGTATCGCTCTTTATTTTGTTGTATGTTCTTCTGCCTTGACATCTGTCCATCTCCTCTTGTGTTCGTTCTTTGTCTTATCAGTGTACTTGGTCCAGAGAGAGTTGACAGATTTAGGGACCCTCTCTCTGGTCCAGATGGATGCTCTGGGCCAGATGGGAGTGCTGGTCCAGATGAGAGTGCTGGCAGGATAGGAGCTGGGGGAATGGACTCTGAGTCTTGGGAAGTCCCTGGTGTCTCCTTATTTTGTCCAGATGGGAGCTCCTTTTGTCCAGATGGGAGTTCCTCTGGTCTCTGGTCCAGATGGGAGTTCCAGGGAAGGATGGAAGCTTGGGGCTGGTCTCTGATTCTCAGGAAGTGGCTGGTGTGTCCAGCAGATGGATGTGGGTGCAGGGTGTGGAGACTGCAGTGTCTGCTTGCAGTCTTGGTAAAGGGGTGCCTTCCCGCAGGGCCTGCCAATTTGCAGGAATCTGGGGCCAAGTTGGTCAGGTCCTCCTGGAGTGGCCTGTGTCCAGTGGTGGGACCCAAGGGCAGTTGCCTTCTGGCTATAATCCCAGGCACTCACCTCTGGTCCAGATGGAAGTTCCGGAGTGGATGGAAGCTGTGGGCTGGTCTCCTTTTTTTTTTTTTTTTTGGATTTTAAGACAAGGTTTCCTTGTGTTGTTTTGGAGCCTGTTCTGGAACTCACTTTGTAGCCCAGGCTGGCCTCAAACTCACAAAGATCTGCCTGGTTCTTCCTCCTGAATGCTGGGATTAAAGATGTGTGCCACCACTGCCTGGCTATAATGAAGTTTTATTCAACTATAAATAAGATAAAATTATTAAATTTTCAGGAAAAAGAATAGAACTGGAAAATGATTATATGGGGTATGAAACCATGGCCCCCAAATACAAATATTCTGTGTTTCACTCTCATAAGAGTATCTTAGTTTCAAATATATTTGTATATTCTTTCATGCAGAAATCTAGAAATAGGCCATTAGTGGAGGAAACATTAATAGGGGATGTAAGTAGAGATGGGGAATATTTGAGACATAAAGATTCAAATATGTTTTATAGTGATAGGAATGGGGAAGTGGAGGGCAAGGGAAGCATGTTTACCAACATAAAGTTCATGTTAAGAAGTTACAGAATAACCTATAATCTTGCAATTCATGCCCAAATAAGTATGAGAGAGTGCTGTGGATATCACTCTGTGTAAATAAAGTTCTGATTGGCCAGTGGCCAGGCAGGAAGTATAGGCGGGACAAGAGAGAAGAGAATTCGGGGAAGTAGAAGACTGGAGAGAGACACCACCAGCCGCTGCCGCCATGAGAAGCAACATGTAAAGACACTGGTAAGCCACAAGCCACGTGGCAAAGTATAGACTAACAGAAATGGGTTAATTTAAGATAAAAAAGGTAGATAACAAGCAGCCTGCCACGGCCATACAGTTTGTAAACAATGTAAGTTTCCATATGCTTTCTTGTTTGGGTCTGAGCGACTGTGGGACTGGTGGGTAAGAGAAATTTGTCCTGACTGGGCCAGGCAGAAAAACTCCAACTACAAGAAAGGATAGTAGAACACATGCAACATGAAATAAATGTGTGGAACACAGTGACCTCAAAGTTTAAGCAGGTGTAAAGGCAGAGGAATGGGAGAGTTCAGGGATAGGGTTGGGATAGCAAAAGTAAGGGTATATGAAGAAACCTTATGAAATACCACTAATCCATAAGGAAACTAAAATATATTTTTTTTAAAAAAATTGAATAGAAGAACTCCACATGAGTGAGCAATGCTGCTCCTGAAATACACAGGTTACTAAATGAGAATTCAGTAGCAGTCACACATTACTTCCTGAGGAGTTAATTTGTCAGGAAGATCAAAAGCACCTGAAAAACATGGGCTATTGTTGATGCTCTTTTCTCCCTATAATAAATACATTGTAAAACCTGGTTGCTGAAGATACTGCAGACTGGTTGGGGAACATAGAGAAATCAGTCTTGAACTGACCAAGAAACTCTCTCACTACTAATCAACATTTATAGTGTTAAAAGATGCTACATAGGCTGTTGGGAGAGAAAAGACATCGATGGTCTTACCCTGTTGTGTACCCTACATCTTACAATACTGACCAGGGATGCAAAACTTGCTCTATGGGATAATAGTGATGATACTGTTTCTGGGACTAACCAACCACTCTCTTGATTGGATTTAAAGCATCCTTCACAAAGAGAAGTTAATGCCTGGTATATAAGTGATCGAATCTCAAGCTGTGGAAGTCATGGGACCAAGAGGAGTTCATAATATTATTTCTTTAAATGGTCATGCTTTCAAATTGCCTTGTAAATATTTATGTTTATATCCATAGATTTGTGCTGCTTTCAGCCTTCAGCAGAGAAACTTACTATTTCAGTGGGTTGTGGTTAACACAGAGACTCATTGTTAAGGAAAAATTGGAACAGGAAACATCACACTCAGAACAGGTATAAGACACAAGCTAGAGAATCAAAAGCATTTATTCAGGCTAGCACACATTCAGTGGAATATTCTCCACAGCCTGAGTCTTGATCCACATTTTATTATAGCATTTATAGGTCAGTCAGTGTGATTTCTGACCTTTCCTGTCATTTGTGGGTTCAAATCTTAACTTACATGACTAAGGATCATGACTTGGAATTTTCAGCAATAAGCATAATTACAGAAGGCAAGCAATAAGGTAATATCAGCTATCTGATTCTTAGGATAAGGCTTTCATGGTTTTATTTCCCAACCAACTTTATGTGTGTGTGTGTGTATGTATACACACATATATATATATAATCCATGGGTGTCAACAAAGCATGACATGTAAGGTTGAAGTAGATGTAAGCTCTGCCCTCTTATTAAGGCTTGGCAAGGCAACCCAGTATGAGGAACAGATTCGAAGGTCATCACAAGGGAACCCATAGAAACAACTAATCTGTGCTAATAGGAGCTCACAGCCACTGAGCTGACAGATAAGGAACCCGCATGGGACCGATCTAGGCCCTCTACATATGTCTGACAGTTGCATAGCTTGGCCAACTTAAGTTTTCTGTATCATTATAATTATTCATGATTCTGACAATAATCAACAGTGCTCTGTTGTAGAGGTAATATTGATATCAATTTTTCCTTCAATGCTCAGGAAACATCAAGGATGAGGGGTCAAAAAGAATGTAAGAACCAGAGGATGTGGATGAGGACTGCAAACTACTCTTCTCTGGGCATGACATGGCTGGCTGTTGTACACATGTACACGCCTGCAAAAGATTAGAACAAGATCATTTCAGTTAAAACTTCTACCACAAAGGTGGGGAGAATCTCTTAACTATCCTTGACTGATGTGCTATTGACAATTGCTTAGCTGTTGAGGGAGGGAAAGTCATTTTTATCGGGGAGTGGCTACCTGTTGATATGTTACCTGTACCTCAGTGAATGACTCCACAGTCATGTGCACAATATAGACAGTACTAATTCTTATTTTAAAAAAGGACACATTAGGAGGGAGATGTTTTAAGTGAGGAGTGTTATTGGAGAGATATGATACAGTGATTTCTGTATGGAACTATTTCTTCTTATGCTTGACTATTACTTGCAATTAACTTCTAGAAGTGGAATTACTGAATCAAAGAATACATACATTCTAAGGCTGTTGTATATATTGTTAAACTGTTTCTAGAGAATTTGTACCACAAGCTACGTGAGAGCGCTGTTTTCAAGCTGTAAACAATAATGAATACAAACTTTGAAATTGTTTCCAATATGAGGAAAAAAGAAATGTATCATGCTATGTTTTTAATATATTTGAAACTTTTACACCTTCCTATTAACTTTATGTTTATTTGCAAATTAACATTTGTTTCAGCTTATATTAATGATATATCCCATGTGGCATGAAATACTCCAAATTTCCATTGGTATACATAAATGACCAACACAGCAGCTCATCTGAGGGAGGCAGAAAACAACTTGCAGATTCTGCTTTTGTAAAAGTGATCTTCCTCTTTTCCACAGCATGCAGTTAAATGCACATTTTATTCTACTTTTGAATTACAAAAAATAGGATGAAGTAGTATTTCACACTAGCCTCTTATAGATACTGACACCTTAGAGAGTAAAGTCTATCTCTTGTATTGTATAGTAGAGGAAAAATATAAAACAAGATCAGCTTTTAAACTATGAAAACCTGTGATACAAAGAAAACAAGAATAGTATAATGAATTCCCAGAAATTCCTAGGCAGATCTTTGGACATTGTCAAGATTATGAGTGTGGAATTGGGACACACACATGTAATCCTAGTAGTTGGGAGGTGGCAGCAGGAAGATCATATTTAAGATCCATCTGGGCTATATGAGACCCTGAAAAGAAATTATCAAGATTTGCCAATCAAACTATTCTGTCAACATATTTTAAAGCAAACTAAAATACTATATCTTAGTATTCCTTCTGGGATTATAATTGTTTTGCAAAACTGCAATGTTACAATCACATCTGATTCAAACATCAAATTATTCCCTTTATATTATTAATAATCTATAACTGGCTTATCACAATGGTTTGTTCAGATCAGAATCCAAACTAGGTTGACATGCTACATTCAGTTGATTTGTATCCTGGAGTGTCTTTTAATCTTTAACCGTTGCCCAGTGGTTAAAGTCAATGACATAAAAGTCAATTAATTGTAAGAGATTAGGGAAGGAGTGTGATCAGCCTTTAACAAGCTTGGAGCACTAGCTTCTAACTAGTTTTCTTTCTCTTTTGGCCAAACTAGCCAAACAAATGAGCAGGCCACTAGTGCAGACATAGTGACCTTATAAAATCTATGCCTCAACTCTCCCACCTCCATCCCCAAAACTGTTCTTGAGTATTCACACCTAATTCTAGCTGTTTATTCTATATGATTGTATTTATCATGCTTCTTTTTAGCTCTTATAAGCATATTTTAATAACTTTTGTTTTATTGGCTTACATATGAAACTTTTGTAATTAAATTGGGATTTGAGAATTTTGTACCAGAATGAAGTAACATTTCTAGCCTATCTTTCCCCTCCAAGTCCTCTCTTGTTCCTTTTCACAAATTTCTGAGTTCTTCATACATTTATGTACATATACTCTGCTGAGTTCATTTAGTATTGCTCATTTGTGTATGTGTTTAGGACTAACAATTTTGAGGCTGGATAATCTATCATGAACATCTTCCTTGCTGATTCTCCCTTTCTTAGCAAGCATTGGTTGCCTATAGCCTTTCATCTTGGGATGGGGCCTTGTCAGATCTGATTTAGGCAAACATATTGATGGAATTTCATGACTGCAGCTTCCCTGCCATATATAAAAGATACTATCTTACAGTGGATGCCTTGGTCTTTTGGCTGTTACAATGTTTCTGCCTCCCTCCTCCATAATGTTCACTGAGACTTAGGTGTAGAGGTTGCATTTTAGATGTACCATTTGGGGATGGGCATCCCATAGCCACATACTCTTGGCAACTTGATCAGTTGTGGATGGATCTCAGTTTTTGTCCACCTATACTGAAAAAAGAAGTTGGTGAGTAGCAAGGATTGTACTTGTCTACAGTATAAGGATATATATTTAAAATTCAATTAGGAATTAATTTTTAATGATTTATTGTTATTATTTTTACATCCTGACCACAGTTCCACTCCCTTCTTTTCTCCTAGTCCCCCCACCTCTCATCTGGCCCCACATCCACTCAGAAAAAGTCAGGCTTCCCATAGATATCAACCAAACATGAAGACTAGGCACCTCTCCACATGTTAAGGCTGGATGGACAAGGCAACCCAGTAAGAGTAAAGGGTCCCATAAGCCAGAAAAAGAAACAGAGAGCTCGTGCTCCCACTGTTATGAATCCTACAAGAGGACAAGGCTACACTGTAGTTAGAGTTTTTCTGCCTGGCCCACAGTCAGGACAAATCTCTCTCATCCACCAGTCCCACAGTCGCTCAGACCCAACCAAGAAAGCACACAGAAACTTACATTGTTTACAAACTGTATGGCTGTGGCAGGCTTCTTGTTATCTACTTTTTCTATCTTAAATTAACCCATTTTTGTTTATCTATACTTTGCCACATGGCTTGTGGCTGACCAGTGTCTTTACATGTTGCTTCTCATGGCGGCGGCTGGCGGTGTCTCCCTCCAACCTTCTACTTCCCAGAATTCTCTTTTCTCTTGTCCCGCCTATACTTCCTGCCTAGCCACTGGCCAATCAGAACTTTATTTACACAGAGCAATATCCACAGCACTTCCCCTTTTCTTTTTTTTTTTAAAGGAAGGTTTTAACTTTTACATAGTACAATTACATATAACAAAACAATTATCTAGCAAGAATTACAGTTACAATATTAAAGAAGATATCCTATCTATCTTATATTTGTGAGTCTAAGGTTTTATATCTAACTTATCTTGTATCATAACTGAGGAAATTATAACTATCTAGTCTTTAACCACATCAAAGACCTCAGAAGGATATAATATTACCTGAGAACCGGGAGAAGGATGTAAGCATTTTTTAGGAGTCTTGCAAGAGTAGACAGAGACAGCTGGCAGCCTGGACAGTCACCTAATGTTCCTTTGTAAAGTTGGGGCATCTGTTTTCAGCCCACAGGGCTAGAGTCTCTTGGTCACTTCTCTCAGTGTCCTGTAGAACGTCTGGCCGTTTCCTCTGTGAAGCAGGAACCTGAAGGACCATTTTGTCAAACAAAGTTTAGTGGTTACCTTTCTATGGGTCCTGCATGTCCAGATGATCAAGCAGACCAGGCAAGAACAGTTTCTTGCCCAAATGGCTATTTTTGCAAAGGTGAAGATAAGATATGAAGTGTCTTCAATGCCCATCCTCCTCTCTGAAGTAAATTGGTGCTGCCAGGAGCAGACATGTCTCACTGTCCAGAAAGTCTAAATTTTAAAACTATTTTAAATGCCATATTCTGTAGGTCTTTGAAGTATTTGAAGATTACCTATCAATCTGAAATATCTCTATATATACCTAGAAGACTTAACTAACATGCCTATGAGTATGATTATCATAGATGACTAATTATTAATCTATTTTTAATTATCCATTTCAATTTAAAATGAGCTATACAAACACAATACCTTAAACACGAGTAGAAATATATACATAGTATAACAAAATTAACTTTAAGTTTGTATCAATAGACTAAAATCTATACCAATGTAAAACATTTTAAACAAGTTGTTGCTCTTTAGAAGTAAGTTCCTTAAACTACCCTTTCATCCTATTATATCTATATCATATCCCCTTCTTTAGAAAGAGATTGCATTTATAATCAACCTGCTTTAAAGAAAAATATTGGTTTTTCTCTGTCCCACACCAGAGGGCTCTTCTGATTTGGGACACAAGAATCTCTTAACCTTTTCTTTTAGCAATATGTCTGGGTTTAGAGAAGGAGTGAGCCAATTCCATCTCCAAAGCCAGCTTGATAATTTTGGGAATGTGGGCGTAGTTTCTCTTACTACTTCCTGCTGGAGGGGGGCGCTGCATCTTATGGGGACACAAAGAAAATTTTAGGATTATGGAGTAGTCCATTAGGGTGAACCTCTGAGCCAGTTGCCTTGAAACCATTATGGATGTCGGATCATCTGGGCCATGGTGTCATCGGAGACCTTTCAGGTGGTCTTTGCTGATCAAACCTGATGTATCTTAATCTGGAACAAATCCACAGCCTCTGGCTTTCTGTGGAAACAAAAGCAGAGACTCTTTTCCAAAGCAACATATCCTTATATCCAAATTTCGAAGTCAAGTTACCTTTACAATTTACATATTTGTTTAACTCAACAGCTTTTACGATCAAATCTTTTTCTGCAATTAAAAATCCCAAAGACAACATAAACCAGATTCTCTGTGTAATATCCATCTTTGTAAGACTGAAACGCTGCTGTGGCTGCTGGCTCCGCCCACCTCTGCTTCCCAACATGGCGGCGGTATAGTTTACTGCCAGCTCTGGGTCTGGAGCCATGTGTACCATCAACTATCAGAAGCAGTTCTATCAAAGCAGCGCATAGCCCAGAAACTTTTTTTTTTTTAAACTAGCAAAGGCTAAATCTACCACGCAGCAGAGTAAAGTGCCGCTTGTAGACTCCTCATTCCCGCCACACTGCAGGTCAGACGCACATGCCAGGAACCCGCCATAGTAGCTCAAACCGGCAGGCTGCCGCTTACTTGAGAGAGACAATTAGGAAGCTGTTTTTAGCTCCGTCTTAGAATCTTTTTTCTCGGATTTTAGGTGGAAATTCTTGCCAACATGTTGGACGCCATTTGTAGTTAGTTTTCCTGCCTGGCCCATAGTCAGGACAAATCTCTCTTACCCGCCAGTCCCACAGTCGCTCAGACCCAACCAAGAAAGCACACAAAAACTTATATTGCTTACAAACTGTATGGCTGTGGCAGGCTTCTTGTTATCTACTTTTTCTATCTTAAATTAACCCATTTTTGTTTATCTATACTTTGCCACATGGCTTGTGGCTTACCAGTGTCTTTACATGTTGCTTCTCATGGCAGCAGCTGGCAGTGTCTCCCTCCAACCTTCTACTTCCCAGAATTCTCTTCTCTCTTGTCCCGCCTATACTTCCTGCCTGGCCACTGGCCAATCAGAACTTTATTTACACAGAGCAATATCCAAAGCACTACACAACTATAGCATATGTGTATAGGGCCTGGATCAGTCCCATGCAGGCTCTCTGATTGTCGGTTCAGTCTTCATGAGCCTCTATGAGCCTAGTTTATTGATTCTGGGGGTTTTCTTGACTCCTCTTGATTCTACAATCCTTCCTCACCCTCTTCCACAGATTTCCCCAAGCTCGGCCTATTTGGCTAGGAGTCTCTGCATTTTTTTTACATCAGTTGCTAGATAAAGCCTCTCTAAAGGCAATTGGGCTATGAGTATAGCAGAATATCATGAATTATCATTATATTAACTTTATTTGTTTGTTTATTTGGAAATAGTGTTGGTTTCTATATAGGTGTATGGGCTGTCCAGCCTCTGGATCCTGGCACTCCAGGCAGTGTCAGGGGTGGGCTCCTTCTAGTGGCTTGGGCCTCAGGCTGGACCAGTAATTTGTTGGTTACTTTCAAACTTTCTGTAACACCATTATCCAAGTATATCTTGCAGGCAGTACAAACTTTATGCCAAATGCTATGTGACTGGGTTGGTGTCCCAAATCCTTCACTGGAAATCTTGTCTGGTTACATGAGATGGTAAGTTCAAGATCTTACCCAGCTGCTAGGAGTCTTAGCTAGAGTCACCCTTGTAGACTCCTGGGAGTTTCCATTATACTAGGTTTCTGCCTCACCCTGAAATGTCTCCTTTTCCAGTTGTTTCTTCTAGTACTCTGCACTCTACCCACCTCACCTGATCCCATTTCTGCCTGCCCTCGATTTACCTACAAAATTTGTTCTATTTTCCCTTCACAGGGAGATCCACACATTCCCCCTTGAGCCCTCCTTGTCACTTAGCTTCTCTGGGTTTGTGGACTGTAGCATGGTTATCCTTTACTTATGAGCTAATATCCACTTGTAAGTGAGTACATATCATGTTTGTCTTTCTGAGTCTGGGTTACCTCACTCAGGATGCTTTCTTTTTAATTCCATCCATTTGCCTGCAAATTTCATGGTGTCATTGTTTTTAACATCCAAGCAACACTCTATTGTGTAAATATACCACATTTTCTTTATCCATTCCTCAGTTGAGAGACATCAAGAATGTTTTCAGCTTCTGGCTATTATGAATAAAGCTGCTATGAACATAGTTGAGTAAGTGTCCTTGTGGTCTGATCAAGCATCCTTTGGGTATATGCCCAAGAGTGTTACAGCTGGGTCTTGAGGTAGATTGATTCCCAATTTTCTGAGAAACCACCTTATTGGTTTAAAGTGGCTGTACAAAATGTTTGTACTCTCACCAGCAGTGGAGGAGTATTCCCCCTGCTCCACATCCTCTCCAGCATGAGCTGTCACTTGAATTTTTTATTTTAGCCATTCTGACAGGTATATGATGGAATCTCAGCATCATTTTGATGGCATTTCCCTGATGGCTAAGGATGCTGAACAGTTCATTAAATGTTTCTAGTCCATTTGAGATTCCTCTATTTAGAATTTTCTGTTTAGATCTGTACCCCATCTTTAAGTTTAACTTCTTGGTTTTTTGATGTCTAATATCTCTAGTTCTTTATATATGTTAGAAATCAGCCCTCTGTCATATGTGGGATTGGTAAAGATATTTTCTCTTTCTGTAGGCTGCTAGGAGGTTTTCCTATTGACAGTGTCCTTTGCCTTACAGAAGCTACTCAGTTTCTTGAGGTCCTATTAATTGTGTATCTTAGTGCCTACACTACCGGTATTCTGATCAGAAAGTTGTCTCCTATGCCAATACATTCAAGGCTATTTCCCACTTTTCTTTCTTTCATGTTCAGTGTATCTGAACTCATCTTGAGGTTTTTGAATCACTTGAATTTGACTTTTGTGCAGGTTGATAAATATGAATCTGCTTCCATTCTTATATATGCTGACATTCAGTTATATCAGCAACATGTGTTGAAGATGCTTTTTCCCCCATTGTATAATTTTAGCTTCTTTGTCAAAAATCAGGTGTACATATATGTGTGTATTTACATCTGGGTCTTCAGTTCTATTCCATTGAGCCCCCTGTATGTTTCTATGCCAATACAATGTAGTTTTTATTACTATAGCTCTGTAGTAGAGCTTGAAATCAGGGATGGTGATACCTCCAGAAGTTCTTTTATTGTACAGGGTTGTTTTAGTTATTCTGGATTTTTGTTTTGTTTTTCCATATGGAGTTGAGTATTGTTTTTTCAAGGTCTGTAAAGAATTGGGTTGGGATTTTGATGGGGATTGCACTGAATCTGTAGATTGTGTTTGGTAAAATGGCCATTTTTACTATGTTAATCCTACCAATCCACAAGCATGGGAGTTCTTTCTATCTTCTGATAAATTCTTCAGTTTTTTCCTTCAAAGACTTGAAGTTCTTGTTATAAAGGTCTTTCTCTTGCTTTGTTAGTTATACCATGATGTTTTATATTATTTGTGGCTATTTTTTGTTATTTATATTATATTCATGTTTTAATTTTACACATCAGCCATGGGTTCCCCTGTCCTCCCCACTCCTGTCCCCTCCCCCACCTTCCCTCCAGCCCCTCCCACCATTCCCATCTCCTCCAGGGCCAAGACTCCCCTGGGGAATCATTACTCTCATCCAATATTTGTGGCTATTTTAAAGGGTGTTATTTCCCTGATTTCTTTCTCTGCCATTTATTATTTGTATGTAGGGGGCTACTGATTATTTTAGTTAATCTTGTATCTAGTCACTTCACTGAAGGTGTTTATCAGCTGTAGGAGTTCCCTGGTAGAATTTTTGGGGTCACTTATATATACAATCATATCATCTGCAAAAGTAATACTTTTTGTATTCCCTTCCAATTTTGTATCCCCTGAACTCCTTTAGAAGTCTTATTGCTCTAGCTTGAACTTCAAGTACTGTATTGAACAGATATAGGGAGAATGGGAAGCCTTGTCTTACTCCTTATTTCAGTGGAATTGCTTTGAGTTTTTCTTCATTTAGCTTGATGTTCTTTAACAGCTTGCTGTGTATTGCCTCTATTAAGTTTATGTATGTCAAAAAAGTTTACATATGTCCCTTGAGTCCCTGATCTTTCCAAGACATTTATCATGGAGGGTTGTTGGATTTTGTTAAAGGCCTTTTCTCCATCTAATGAGATGATCATGTGGCTTTTTTTCTTTCAGTTTGTTTATATTGTGGATTACATTGATAGATTTTTATATTTTGGTCCATCCCTGAATCTCTGGAATAAAACTTACTTGGTCATAGTAGATGATGTTTTTGATGTTTTCTTAGGTTGAGTTTTTGAGTATTTTTTGAGTGTTTGCATCAATGTTCATGAGAGATATTTGTCTTTTTAAAAAAATTTTATGTGGTTTGGGTTACAGGGTGACTGTGGCCTCATAAAACGAATTTGACAATATTCCTTCTGTTTCTAGTTTGTGGAGTAATTTGAGGAGTATTGCTATTAGTTCTGCTTTGAAAGTCTGGTAGAATTCTACACTAAAACCATTTAGTCCTGAGATTTTTTGTTGGTTGGGAGACTCTTAATGATTGCTTCTATTTCCTTGGGGGTTATAAGTATATTTTAAATGTTTTATCTGATCTTGATTTAAATTTGGTAAGTAGTATTTATCAAGAAATATCTCCATTTCTTTTATGTTTTCTAAATTTGTGGAGTACAAGGAAATTCTTTCAAGTTCCTTGGTGTCTGTTGTTATGTCCCCCTTTTTGTTTCTGATTTTTGTTAATTTAGATATTCTCTCTGTGTCATTTAGCTATTTGGATAAGGATTTGTTTATCTTATTGATTTTATCAAAGACCTAGTTCTTTATTTAACTGATTCTTCATATTCCCTTTGTTTCTCTTTTATTGATTCCAGCCTTCAGTTTGATTATTCCCTGCCATCTACTCCTTTTAGCTCTTTTAGGTGTGCTTGCTTCTTTTTGTTCTAAATCTCCCAGTTGTGCTGTTAAGTTGCTAGTCTGAGATCTCTCTGAAATCTTTATGAAGGTACTCAGTGCTACGAACTTTTTTCTTAGCATAGTTGTTATTGTATCCCATAAGTTTAGGAGTGTTCTGTACTCATTTTTCAATAAATTATAGGAAGTCTTTAATTTCCTCCTTTATTTCTTCCTTAATCCAGTAGTCATTCAGTAGAGTTGTTTAGTTTCTATGAGTTTGTAGGCTTTCTGTTGTTTCTGTTGATGGGGGGGTTATTTCAATTTTCTTCTATCTGTTGAGATTTGCTTTGTGACAAAGTATGTCGTCAATTTTGGAGAATATCCCAAGAGGTGCTAAGGAGAAGGTGTATATTCTTTTTGTGTTTGGGTAAAATATTTGGAAGATATATCATGTCCATTTGTTTCACAACATCTGTTAACTCCATTATTTCTCTGTTTAGTTTATGTGTGGGTGACCTGTCCATTGGTGAGATTGTGGTACTGAGTCTATCAATGTGTAGGGGTTGATGTGTGATTTAAGCTTGAGTATTAATTCCTTTACAAATGTGGGTATCTTGGAATTTGGGGCATATGTGTTGAGAATTGATATCTTCTCTTGGTGGATTTTTCCTTTAATGAGTATGAAATGTCCTTCCCCATTTCTTTTGATAAATTTTTGTTTGAAGTCTATTTTGATAGGTATCAGAATAGCTACAACAGCTTGCTTCTTGGGGCCATTTGCTTGGAAAGTCTTTTTCCAACCCTTTACTCTGAAGTAATAATGTCTGCCTTTGATGTTGAGATGTGTTTCTTGCATGCAGCATAAGGATTGGTCTTGTTTTCACATCCATTCTGTTAGTTCATGTCTTTTTGCTAGGAAATTGAATCCACTGATACTGAGAGATACCAATGACCAGTGATTGTTAATTATTGTTATTTTATTACAGTTGTTATTGGTGGTAGTATGTGTGTGTGTGTGTGTGTGTGT
The DNA here is from genome assembly GCF_903995425.1 of Onychomys torridus. Classification (NCBI taxonomy): domain Eukaryota; kingdom Metazoa; phylum Chordata; class Mammalia; order Rodentia; family Cricetidae; genus Onychomys; species Onychomys torridus. The sequence goes on along the minus strand of NC_050466.1, from coordinate 86,217,506 downwards.
GTGTGTGTGTGTGTGAGAGAGAGAGAGAGAGAGAGAGAGAGAGAGAGAGAGAGAGAGAGAGAGAGTTTTCCTTCTTTAGGTTATGTTGGTATGAGACTCTTTATTGCCTGTATTTTCAGGGATGTAGTTAACCTCCTTGAGTTGGAGTTTGCCTTCTACTACCTTCTGTAGGGCTGGGTTTGTAGATAGATATTGTTTAAGTTTGACTTTATCATGAATTACTTGCTTTTTCCATCTATAGTGATTAAAGATTTTGCTGGATTTAATATTATGGTCTGGCATCTGTGGTCTCTTGGAGTCTGTAGCACATCTATTTAAGTCCTCCTGGCTTTTAGAGTCTCCTCTAAGAAATTGAATGTAATTCTAATAGGCTTACCTTTATATATTATTTGACCTTTTTCTCTTGCAGCTTTTCATATTCTTTCTTTCTTCTGTGTTTTGTGTTTTGATTATTATGTGGTAAGGAGAATTTCTTTTCTTGTCCATTATATTTGGTGTTCTGTAAACTTTTAGTACCTTTATAAGTATAAGCACAAAAGGCAGGTTCTTTTTTAGGTTAAGGAAATTTTCCCCTATGATTTTGCTAAAAATATTTTCTGAGTCTTTGAGCTGGGAAACTTCTCCTTCTTCTATTCACATTATTCTTAGGTTTGGTCTTTTCATAGTTCTATATTTTCTGGATGTTTTATGTCAGGAAGATTTTAGATTTAACATTTTTTTGATCAATGTATATATTTCTTCTTTTATGTTTTCAATGCCTGAGATTCTTTCTTCCATCACTTTTATTCACTTTGTGATGCTTTCATCTATAGTTCCTGTATGCTTACCTAGGTTTTTCATTTCCAGAATTCCCTCAGTTTGTGCTTTCTTTATTGCTTCTGTTTCCAATTTCAGGTTCTGAACATTTTTATTTATTTCCTTCAACTGTTTGTTTTTTCTGGGTTTATTTTTTAAAGGATTCTTTATTGATTTCCTCCAATTGTTTTATTGCCTTTTCCTCATTTTCCTTAAGGAATTTATTCATTTCCTCTTTAAGGACCTCTATTATTTTCATAAATTTGGTTTTAAAGTCATTTTCTTATGCTTCATCTTTGCTGAAATATTCAAGGCTTGCTGTAGTGGGGTGGCTGTGTTCTGGTGATGACATATTGCTCTGGCTGTTGTTGTGTTCTTCACCGATGTTTAAGGATCTAGAATTGGAGTGATTATAGGCCTAGGTGATTATTTCTGGGTTTGTTGGGTGGGTGGCCCATACTTCTGATTTTAGGGAGCTGACCTGGCCTTGATGGGGTAGAAGGCTTTCTCCAGAGGTATGGGCCAAGATATAGGGATAAGGAGAGGGGGGGTGGTTGGAGTTATGCTGGGTGTGAATGGCTTTGATAGTAGACTTATCCTGGGTTCAGGGAGCTGGCCTAGCCTCTAGTGGGGTACGAGGCTTCTGTCAGGGGTATGTGCTGGGATATGGTGATGAGAAGAGGAAGGCAGGAGTTGTTCTTGTTTAGAAAAGTGGTTGATAGTAGGTTCTCCTTTAGGGTTGATGACCTCATCAGCCATAAGTACTTGGCTAAATTTACAGTACCAAGCATAAATCCTCTGCTCACATATTAGCTGGTAGGGACAGGCAGTGATGCACAGGGCCCTTCCCCTCTTTAAGTCTGGAGGGAATTAAAATACATGTGCTGAATATGTTTTGGAAGCTGCCCCAGTAGTGGCTCACAACTTTAATCACATGACCAGCCAGCACAAGACCCTGGGAGAAGAGCAGCAACCAGCACAGAGTTCAGGTAGCAATTGAGAAGAATCACCAAGATTCCCATTAGAACACAAGAAGCAATGAGCAACAAAACACATGGGGGCAGCCATTCACGCATCCCACAGAAAGCCAAAACATGGATGAAGGGGGATGGAGGACTAGTTCTAGAAAGAAAAGTGAGGGACACATGTTATCGCATGCCTCCTGTACTAACGTTGAAAGTCCAAAAGTGGCATAAGATTACTATACACTGTCATTGCACCACCTTCATGGCAAATGGGAGTTGGAGGTTAGTCTTGAGACAAACCCAGCAAGGCAAAGGAGAGAAGTACTTCCTACTGAATTTTAAGTCTTAAGCCCAATTAGACAGCTGTTGTCTATCCTCAAGATAGGAATGCTAATATTTAAAATTAGGGATATCTTTCTGTTCTTAACACTGTTGCAGTTTGTAAGCACTACATCTGTTTAGGATTATTGACTATTTCTCCCCTTGTCAATGCATTTGCAGAGTACCTCTGAATACTATAAGAACTAATTTTCAGGAAAGAGGACTCTAAGTCAGTTACAGTTTGATTCATCCAATTCCTCTGTCCAAAATGAGCGATGAACTAGGAAATAGGATCTCCCCTTCAAGTTCTGGGAGGCAACCAAGGGCAATAACAATAGCCTAGATTGTTTGGGAATCACTTGTACTCCCATGACCAGCAATTTGAAAGAAGGTTTCCTTTGCCTTGAACTGGCATTTTTGTTATATGGTCTATGGTTCTTGGGGAAATCACTATCATTTCAAGTGTTATAACTTCTTTCTTTCAGCATACATGTGTGCATTATTATAAAGAATTTTTACCTAAAATAACATACTCACACAGTTTCTTTATAATTTTCAAACAATTTTATTTTTAATTTATCACTATTTGTATTGACTTCCCTCCATATTTCCCAGTAAAATTGCCCCCTTTCCTATTTCCTTCTTTATTGTATCGTTGTCTTTATATCCTGATCGTTATAGCTCCTTCTTCCTCCACCACTGCTATAGTTTCATTTTACTTTCCAGGTTTCTGGAGTTACTCTGAGTTATACACTCATATCTATAAACTCAGGGCCAATATTTCCTAGTCCTTTACATTTGCCTGTAAATTACATAATTTCATTTCTCTTTACCATTATGCATATGTAGCACAATTTCATTAACCATTCATCAGTTGAAGGACATTTAGATTGTGACAATATCTTAGCTATTGTGAATAGGATGGCAATCAAGACTGTTGGGTAAGCACTTGTGCAGTAGGATGGTAAGTTCCTTGGGTATATATATGCCAAGGAATGATATAGATAGATAATATGGTAGGTTTACTTTTGAGAATTCTTGACACTGATTCTTCAGTGTTGCTGCACCAGTTAGCAATTTCCCCAAATTTGAAAAATTTTCCCTTTCCCTACATTCTTGTCAGCATTTGTTGTTTTGCTGATCTTAGTCATTGCAAGTAGGATGAAAAGAAACCTCAAACTTTAGTTTGCATTTCCCTTATTTCTAGGGATGATGAATACATTTTAAGGTATTTTTAAGCCATTTTTATTTCCTCTACTGGGAATTCTTTTCAGATTCATAGACATATTTAATAGAGTAGATTATCTTCTTGATTCTTTGTTCTTTTGTGTGTGTTTTATATATTCTTGACATTAATCTTCCATTAGATGAATGACTTGCAAAGCTTCTCTCCCATTCTCTTTACTTCCTTTTCACTTGTTTGTTTCCTTAGATATACAGAAGCTTTTACATTTTCTGAGGTCTCTTTCTTAAAGTTTATATTGCTGTGAAGAGACATTATGATCATGACAATTCTTGTAAAGAAAAACATTAAGTTGGGGTGGTTTATAGTTTCAGAGGTTTAATCCATTATCATCATGGCAAAACCTGGTAGCCTGTATTCAGATATAATGTTGGAGAAGGAGCTGATAGTTCTAAATCTTGATCCACAGGCAACAGGAAGTGAACTGTGTCACCAGACATAGGTTGAGAGCATAGAAAACCTCAAAGCCCACCCCCAAACTGATGCTTCCTCCAACTAAGGCCACACCTATTCCAACAAAGTCACATCTCCTAATAGTGCAACTCCCTATGGGGACCATTTTCTTTCAAACCAACACAATCTCATTTATCAACTTTTTGTCTTAATTCCTGAACAAACAGAGTACTATCTAGATACCTATATCTTCTAGAGTAGTGCCTATCTTTTCTTCTAGCAGTTTTAGCAATTCATGTTTCAAAATAAGGTTGGCGATGCACTTGAAGCTAATTATTTTTTTCAGAGTGATAGATATATGTCTATTTTCATTCTTTAGCATCTGTACATCCAGTTTTCCCAGAAATATTTGTTGAAGATGCTGTGTTTTGTCTAGTGTGTGATGTTTTGTGTGTGTTTTTGTCAAATTTCTGATGGCTGGACTTCTCATATTTGGGTCTTCTATTTTGTTTCATTGCTGTGCAGACCATTATTGTGTAGTAGCATACTGTTTGTAATACTAATGCTTGGTGATGTATCTTAAAATTTGTAATGGTATTTTCTTGAGCATTTTATTTTGAGTAGGAGTCTTTTGACTATCTGGAGTCTTTGCAGTTCAATATGCGTTTTAGGATTTTTTTTCCTTCTTCTATGAAGAATTTTATGAGTATTTTGGTTTATACTACATTGAGTATTTACATTGCTTTATGTAGAAAGGTTATATTCATGGTATTAATTTTGCCAGCCTGTGATTATAGGAATTCTTTCCATTTTCTAGTGTCTTCTCAATCTCTATCTTTAGAGATTTACAGTTTTAATTGTAGAGGTCTTTCACCTTGCTTAGATTCATTCCTCCTTTATTTCTTTTAGGCTACTATGAGTGGGAGTGTATACATGATATATTTCTCAGTGAATTTGTTGGTGCTATACAGGAAAAGCTATTACTTTTTATGAATTAATTTTTTATCCTGTCACTTTGCTAAAATTCTTTTGTTTATTTAAGTTCTTTACTCATGTCTTCTTTAAACTCCTTGAATTTTGATGACATTTGTGACTGCTTTTTAAAATCCTATGTCTTGGAGTTTACTATGTAGTTCTCATTGAAGAAAATGTCTATAGGACTGGTGGCTTGGTGAGGTATGCTATCACAACCTTTCATATTTGTGTTTTTCAATGAGATCTGAGATTGCAAATTTCTTTCACTGGTTTGTGTCTGATGTAGACACAGAATTCTGGGTTGGCGTATATGATCAGGCTGGCTTGGGTCTGGAGGGTGGATATGATTGAGTAAGATTAAGTCAGGTAGTTGCAGAAACCTGGGATATTATTCAGGATATGTATCCTTATCAAAACCTGGAGGTTGTATAAAACATGAGTGAGTCCACCAGACTAAACCAGAGAATGATATGTGAGACCCAACCTAGATCTTATGATTGAGGAGGATGCAGATAATGTAGGATCAGTCAGACTCACCAGGTTTTGCCAAGATGCAGGCTCTGTGAGCCAGGCTGGACCTGTAGACTAAATATGGCATGGGCAAAATAAATCAGGTAGACACAGGCTATAAGTACTAGCCCAAGTAAGGAGTTTAGGAATGGTGTGAGTGGGGCTCACATGATTAGGCTAGAGTACTGTATGTGGGACTCAGTCTAGATCTGAGGATCAGGAAGGGTATGAGTAGGCTAGAATCAAGCTGACTCACCAGGCTGCAACCTTGAAGAAGTTGTGCAGGACAAACTTGGCCTGGAGGTTGGATATAGTAGTGAAACATTAATCTTAAGAGTCAATAAGTGGAAACAGGAACGTTATCCACAAGTTAGTGTATGGATAAATAGTATGCAGTGAATCTGTACATGGGGTGTTATTCAATAATAAAAGGAAATGAACTACTGTTATTTACTATGATGGGGGACTGTATGTATTGCTCTGATTGGTTGATAAATAAGGCTGTTTGGCTTATGGCAAGGCATCTTAAAGACAAGTGAGAAATTCAACGAGAGAGACAGGAAGAAGGCCAGGGGTCAGGGAGGAGATGCCAGTGAGTCACCCAAGGAGCAACATGTAATGAGATGCAGGTAAAGCCACAGAACATGTGGCAATACATAGATCAATAGTTATGGGCTTATTTATGATATAAGAGCTAGCTGGCAAAAGGCTTTAGCCATGGCCATGTAGTTATAATAAGTCTCTGTGTGTTTACTTGGGGGATGTGAGTGGGAGAGATTTGTCCCTGCCGGCCAGCTGGGACACAGGAAAACTTCCATCTACACTACTACAACATGAATGAACATTTAAAATATCACTTTAAATGAAATAAATCAGGCATATAAGGCCACATTGTTATCCCAGTTAAATGTAAGGTAACAAGTGACAATCAGGCAGAGAAAAGAAAGTCACACACATACATGCACATGTATATATATATACATAGAACATAATATGAAAACTAGGGCACAAGGAGAAGGGGCATTTCTAGGATCATATGAGCTGTTAATGGCAGAGCCAAAAGCAGGTGTACATTCCCCAGACTCTCAAATAAGCACACTTTCTTACAGTAACATTGCTGAGGGTTGTAGACATTAGAGCACAACTTCTCTGAGCCATATTATAAAATTAAAGCTTCCATCTTAAGGTTAGTGTGTATATTAGATTAGCAAATAAATACAAAATCATGTAAAAATATTTATTTGCATTATTCCCCTTATTATTAACCTTCTCTCTTGCCATTTCTTCAAACATGACTCTATCGGCATATTATTCTACTAATGCAACACCACATCACCTAGAGCAATCTGGCTAAACAATAACATCAAGGTATGTAGCTACTAGCCTTTCAACAAGCTAGAAATTTTTATGTAGAGGTGGATTTTTATTGGTTATAGTTAGAGTGTTTTTCAATTTTCTCTTGCTTTCTTTAGAGAGACTATCTCAATCTCCTGTACTTCTCAAGACAATCTCTGTAATCATCTTTAAGATTCTAAATTTTCTTGTAGTTCCAAGAATTTGGGCTCTGCAGAGGACAGAACTGTCAATGTAATGGCCCTTCACGCTCTTGAAGGCAGTTATTAAATTTCTGTCCTTAACTGGCTAATGCAAGATATGGTGCTGTCATGTGCTATTTTAGAACTGGTCTCCAAGAGAACTTCCCGCATTCCTGTCTTTATTTGCTTTTCTCACTGAAGAATTGCGCGTTATTACTTTGTGGGCTGCTACACATAAGCCTCTTACCCTTGTTGATTTTTCTACAACTTGCTACCTTCTGAGATTAAAATTCTCTTATCAGACTGAGGAAATGGCTCAGTGGATAAAGCACTTACCATGCAAATGTGTGGACTTCAGTTCAGATCCCCAGAACGCATGGAAAAGTCTGAGACTCATTGGTAATTCTAGCAGTCCTATGGTGAGATAGGAAGCAGAGACACAAGAATTCCCAGAATCCTGTGTTCCTGCAGACCTGGCATCTGGCATATATACAGTGCTGAATGACAAGAGACTCAGTCTCAAACAAGGTAATAGAAGACCACAATCTGAGGTCAATCCCTTACCTTCACAAATGTGCTGTGACAGACATGCCTTCACACCCACACACACACACACTCACACACACACACACACACACACACACACACACACACATACATACACACACACACACACTTTTCAAATTCTCTGACATGCTCATCATATTTTGCAAATATTATACTGAAAGAATCTATGCTTATATGTTGTTACTTACTCTTAGTTACCTTGAATCCAGATGAGGAAATGGAAACTGAGTTCTGCACTGATGTAGAACTTTAATTACCACCCACTCAGTACCTTGAAAATGGCCCTCATGTACATTATTGCACAAAGAAGCAGGAAAAAGCATTTGCAACCTTCCATGTATTTGCCTAATCCTAAAGATTCAGTGTAAGAAGATGCTTTTTTTGTGCAAAAATTCTCATTTCTTGTAAAACAAAAACAAAACCACCCACCATCATTTAGTAGAAAAGGTCAAAAACAGTGATATTTAGAGAATCATGAGTAGAATCTTCATTCAAAAATGTTTTGAGATTTTATGATACTTCCAGCAGATTATTAAATGCTATCATATGTTTTATTAAGCCTTTGTTTGGAAGTATGTTTATCATTGTAGACAGTTAAGGAAAAGGAAACCATATGGCTCTTCCCAACACTTTCTTTGCTCACTTATGCAGCTTGTTGCAATTGTTTTTTTACTCTCAAGTGTCATGCTGTTCAATATATTTACTGACACTGATGTTAAAATCATTGATTATTTTACAGCCAACTTAACTAGAGTGTAGCAACACTGTTGACTTGTGAGAAAGCCATTCCTTTATTGAAGCAGTGGAAATTTAGATATATTGTATTTCCTACCCCATTGGTCTTGTCTTTGATACCCTGATAAAATGCAAAAAGAAACAAAAATAATGAGGAAAGATGACTCTATACTGTTTTCCCATAACTACCTACAGGAATTTTTTTATTGAATATTTATCATGTGCCTAGTTCTACATGACACTACAAAGAATGAACGAAGAGAAAATGCCCCCATGCAAAGTAGCTGCATAGAGTAACTTTGTCAGGATTATAAAAATGTATCTCTGCTGGGCAAACAAAGACCCTAGAAGCAGAACCTGTTGTGTAAACTGAATATGTACCTTCCTGAGCAGATGTTAATCTCTGTTATGAGAAGCTCTAATACTCTACGTTTTAGTCTCAGCTCTCCTCCTGAAAGCAGAGTGCTTTCATGCAGTTTCCAATTTACACATTCGTATGCTGTGGGCTTGGAATCCAGTCACAGTTTTAGCACATTGTGTTCACAACCTTGCATGATTCATTACTGTTTTCATGAAAACCAAATTACAGGCTGTGGGTCTTGATTCATTTTTCTAACAAATATTTAGAAACTTCTATTGTAAGATAAACTGAGATTTTTCAAAGTGTTAAATTACATTAGTAAACAAAACAAAATGAATAAAATTCCTGGCTTTGCAGCATTTTCCTTGTAGAAATCAGAGAAAATACGTGAGAAGAGATTAGTTTTGTTTGATAAAGATAAAGGATAAGTCCAGTATGCAAAAGAACATAGGAAGTTGGGAACTGATATTTAGGGAGTGCTTACGATGTTCTTATGATGACAATGTTGAAGTTCTTGGATATAGGAACTGAAGTTCAGACTGTGGAGTTTCATGTAACCACAGCAAAGCAAGAAATGTATTCATGGCAACCCTTGATCCAATTTTCTTGTAAGCACAAATCTGTGTTTTCTACCTACCCTGATGTTACTTAAGAGCTTCACTGAGTCGCAAGTACCAGAAAAAACAGCAAGGGTATGCATTTATCCTACTCCAGATATGAAGGAATGCTGAATATGGACTAGTAGTAATCTAACATTTACTGATAACAAGGAAATGGTTACCTTTCATTATTCTGAATTCTGAGCTTCTTGTACCGTGGTAGTTTTAACATCACTTTGTACTAATTGAGAGGCCTTTGTAATTACTGCCAGGACTATACTAAAATATAATTTTAATTCCTATATCCTGGGTTAGCTTCACATCCCCAAATCAGTGGCAGCATTATTTAAATGTATCCCATCAACTTGCCACATTAGCAAAAATGCAATGCACTACTGCTGCCATTTTAAGTAAGTATTTTATGTGAACATTTCTATGTTTAGTGAGTGTTTCAGTGTTGCTATCATTTCATTAGTTACGGAAAAGTGTTTTTACAAGTATTCATTTCATTTCGGTTTAGAAATTTCTCAAACATTATAGGCTATTGCCATTGCCCTTATTTATCTACCAGAACTTGACAGTAATATCCTATTGCTGAAGATAGCCTTGACTCATAGAACATGAAGGAATCAAGCAGGTACTCCCCAGGAAGCTTTTGTAGTGCATGCTATCCAAGGGAAAAAAGTAATCAGTCATATACAACTGTGAACCCTGTGAGCTACACTATAACTGGCCTGGGAAGATATGCATACATAACAATCATAGAAGTGACAAACAACTTTCTGATTTGAATTAAGGGGTTTTTTGTTTGTTTGTTTTGTTTTTGTTTTTGTTTTGCACAGCATGGAACCCATATTTGGCACCAATATCAAGGCCCTAGGGTATTGTGGAATAATCCTTCTGTACACTGTGAAGATGTGTTGCTCTAATTGTTCATAAAAATCTGATGGGCTGATAGCTAGGCAGTATTTTCAGGGCAGAGAGAACTCTAGGGAGAAGGGCGGAATCTGAGGAGTAGCGAGCCAGACACAGAAGAAGAAACATGTGAAGTTCATACATGAGGTGAACAAGCCTTGGGGCTGCATATAGGTTAATAAAAATGGGTTAATTTAAGTTGTAAGAGATGGCTGGAGACAAGTCTAAGCTATCGGCTGAGAATTTATAATTAATAATAAGTCTCTGAATGGTTATTTGGGAGCAGCTGCCAGGACACACAGAAACTCTGCCTTCATTATTGGAGAACCTATTAATATATTCGAATATATATGTGTATAAGAATATATATATATATAGAATAATAATGCTATTATTCTGAACTGACTTCTAACAACTTACCGTTATATCTTTCAACCCTCATCAAAGAAGCTTTTATTTGCAGCAGATAACAATTAACACAGAGAACCACAAGAACAAGACACTGCAGAATGCTCAGTCATTGTGGAAAAGGGATGGGAAAGGGTGTAGGAGCCAGAAATATTGGGTGGCAAGGAAGGAGATGTCTTCCAAATACAAAAGTATATTTTACTAATATCTATACTAAGCATCTCTCAAGCCAATCCAGTCACAAGTAAACATCACAAGTGTTTTCTCTGCTACTCAGTTTTTCACAGCTGTGACAAATACCAGAGGGAAACAACATAAAAAGATTAAAAGGAGCCTTATAGTTAAACTTAATTATCAAGTTGATTAGGTTTAGATTTACCCAAGATTTGTAAGGTACACCTGTGAGTGTGTCTTTGTGGGAATTTCCATACAGGTTACTTAGGTGAAAAAGGAAACATAATGGACTAATGGTAAAAGTGAGAAAGTAATGAAAATCCTGAACTCCCTTTCTCCAAGTCATTGCCTGGCATGACGTGAACTAATTGATGGACTGAACACTGAAGCTGTGAGTCAAAAGCAGTAATCCCTTCTCTTAGAGTTTCTTTCAGGTTTTTGGACACAGGGACACAAAACTAACCCAAGAAGATAAATTTATTTTGGGTCATAATTTCAGCGGTTTCAGACTGAACTTTGTCTGGGCCTGTCATGAGGCAGAACAGTGTGAAAGAGGGACATGCTAAAGAAAAGCTACCCACCTCACGAAAACCAGAATGTGTAGGCAGAGAAGAAAAGTGGTGCAAGATAAAGCCCCAAAGAATAGTCCTCCAGTGATCCAGTTCCCACAGTTGGGAACCTCTCAAATAGCACCACCACCTAAGGACTAAGCCTCCAACATATGAGCATATAGGGGGCATTTAATATTCAAACCATACCACCACCACTATAACAGGAATGGTTAAACAAGGCTGATCTATATGCACCAGATAATACTTAGAAATGTAAAGAAAATAGCCACAAATTCCTCTCAGCTGGTAGCCCCTCTTTCTGAAGCAAATACATCATTGCTGAAACAGAACTATTTATATGCAACTCTTCAGAATTTTAAAGTGGCTGTATGAGAAACACCAATACATCATATATCTGACAAACAGGATGGAGGTAGGAGGGGCAAAATATTGCATTTCCTAATCATAGACAACTATTAAATTAAAACAAAAAAATAAAATATTCAAAATTCCCTTTACTGAGAGGAGATAGCTAAAATAAACCCCTTTCTTCTTTTGGAGATGAGCATCGAACCCAGGGCCTTGTGCTGTGCTCTACCACTGAGCTAAATCCCCAACCCCAAGGGCTGGGCAGTAGTGGCGCACGCCTTTAATCCCAGCACTCGGGAGGCAGAGGCAGACGGATCTTTGTGAGCTCGAGGCCAGCCTGGTCTACCGAGCGAGATACAGGAAAGGAGCAAAGCTACACAGAGAAACCCTGTCTCGAAAAATCAAAAAGAAAAATGGAGGGGAGGGGCTGGGGGAAAGGTGGGGGTGGGGGTGGGAGTGAGGGTGGGGCGGGAGGAGGGAGGACAAGGGAACCCATGGCTGATGTATAAAATTTAAAACACATAATTAAAAAAAAAAAAAGAAACTCATTTTATGATTTATGGCTTAACTTTCCTGAAGAGACACTTAAAATATGAAAGGAAAAAGGTAGAAACATTCCAAAATAAGGAAAGAGTCTGGGAATCTCAGAAGTCCTCCTTGCTTCTTTTACAGCACTATGGCTCTCTGGATGCAAGCAAATATGCTTCTCCTAAGACAGCATATCTGAGTTTTAATTTACCAACTAACCATGCATGTGTACGTGTGTGTGTGTGTGTGTGTGTGTGTGTGTGTGTGTGTGTGTGTGAATCTAGATGCATGTAATCATGTGGAAATATTATATAGGAGAATGGGGAAAAGGAAAAAGCCTGATGTGAAGACAAGTGAGTGATTTGAGCATAAAATACAGCACGGGAGTGAGAAGCATGAAAAAGCTCTAGGTTGACAGACAACTTTTAAAGATAATTTTATTATACATAGTTGATTTCTGTGTTAGAACAATTCAATGTTTCCTGCTGAATTTCTCTATGGAAGATATTTTAAATCATACAGTTAGTAAGATGCAATGTTCCTCACTTCCGTATTAGACATGAGCTGACTCATAATGTAAATAATAACAGGTCTTTCACTTACTATTGTGTTAGAATTATATTATGTTTTTAAGGAGAATTCAGGAAATATATTTTTCAGTCCCTTCATTTGTCTGGGAATAAAACTCTTATATTGGTAAAATGCCCGATGTCCATATTCTGTCCTAAGAAATTGTGAATATGTTACTTTACATGTCAAAAAGGACTCTACATATGTGATTAAGGCTATTGAGATTGGATATTTTCCTATATTATGTAAGTGAGTCCAATTTAATGCCAAAGGATGGGAGATAATAAATGTGTTCTGTTTAGGCCATGAGTTTGTAGTGACTTGTAAAAAAAGAAACTAATATAACTCTCCTATCCCTCCCTAAGGCTTGGGGAGAATTACAGAAGGATAGAGAAATAAATCTAAGAACCAGAGAAGAATATATAGAGAAGAACGTCTTCTGGACATGACAAGACTGCCTGCCGATCTTACCAAAGTTGTTGACTGCAGAAGACCTATACAAAATCAAGCCAGTCAACATTCCAGTAGGGACTCCTGAAAGCTCATTCCCAGCTGAAGAGCTATTGGTAGCTGCTTAAGGAAAATTTTCTTTGGTAGTGTGGCCCCTGGTAGGTGCAGAAAGACTTTGTGTCTTTGAACATGTTCTAAATTCAAAAAAGCCTTTGGCAAGGCAAGCAGTAGAATTCATGGTCGATGGTCTGGGCCTTGATGCCTTTGGGCATGAGGTGAGATATTATTTGCCTATTCTGTGTATGTAAAATTTTGCTTGGAGATGTCAATGAAACTGAGAAAATGGGAATCTGTCTTAAAATTCACTAATTTCTAGTAATCATCTGAAGGCTGGTAGGTGAGTTAGCCTTGTTCTAGAATCTCTGGACTTTAAGTGCTATTTATGTCTTATGTTGGACAAAAAGTGCCTATAGCTAACCACTCCAAAATAATTTCTAAAAGCTATATTTCTATATATCTCTATTTAACAACTATTCGAATGAACAAGGGAAATTTTTATCCTCAGCCTAAATAACTTTTAGAGTATTTGTTATTAAAATGTTGACCTGGGATTCGGCAGGCACTGGGGGAAGGCTCCCCTTTTCCAAGACTGCAGGCAGACCCTGCAGTCTCCACACCCTGCCCCCACACCCATTTGCCCAAGACCCCAGCCCCCAGCTTCCATCCTGCCCTGGAACTACCATCTGGACCAGAGACCAGAGGAACTCCCATCTGGACAAGAGGAGCTCCCACCTGGACTAGAGGTGAGTACCTAGGGTCACACCCAGAGAGGCCCCCACCTGGGTCACAGCCCTGGGCACCAGCCACTCTGGGGAAGACCTGCCCAGCTGGGCCCCAGGTTCTGGCCATAGGGCAGGACCCCCCATCCCCACCGGGAAGGTTCCCCCTGTACAAGACCCTCTGGTGAACCCTACAACCTCTATGCCTTGCCCTCACACCCATCTGCCAGAGACCCACAGCCACTTCCTGAGACTTAGAAACAAGCCCCCAGCTTCCATCCTGCCCCAGAACTCCCATCTGGACCAGAGGTGAGTGCCTGGGGTTGTAGTCAGAGAGGCAACCACCTCTGGGTCTCGCCCTTGGGCACCAGCCATCCCAGGAGGACCTGTCTAACTTGGCCCCAGTTTCCTGACATTCTGTTGGCCCTGCAGGAAGGCTCCACTTTTTCAAGATTGCAGGCAGACCATGCAGTCTCCACACCCTGCCCACACACCCATTTGCCCAAGACCCCAGACACTTCCTGAGACTCAGACACCAGCCCCCAGTTCTCATCTGCCCCAGAACTCCCATCTGTACAAGAGCTTCCATACTGTCCCGGAACTCCCATCTGGACAAGAGGAGCTTCCATCTGGACAAGATAAGGAGACCCCAGGGACTTCCTGAGACTCAGAGTCCAGCCCCCCAGCTCCTATCCAGCCAGCACTCTCATCTGGACCAGAGCTCCCATCAGGCCCAGAGCTTCCATCTGGACCAGAGAGAGGCTCCCTAAATCTGTAAGCTCTGTCTGGACCAAGTACATGGATAAGACCAAGAATGAACCCACAAGGAGATGGGCAGACATCAAGGCAGAAGTATATACAATAAAATAAAGAGCAATACATCATCACCAGAACCTAGCCCTTCTCCAACAGCTAGACATAAACATCACAGAATGGACGAAGAAGAAGAAACAACTTTATAAGTAACCTCATGAAGAGGCTAGAGCCTTATATAGAAGAAATCAAAAAATAAAGTGGAGGAATAGACAAACAAAAAAAATGGGAAGAAGGCTATAAAAAAACTAGAGGAAAGGACAATTAAAGCAGAAGAAATCAATAAGTCCCTGAAAGAAAATCATGAAAAAGCAAGGGAAACAGTCCAAGACCTGAAGAGGGAAATAGGAAAAATGAAGAAGACACTAGCAGAAGGAATGCTGGAAATAGAAAATCTGAGTAAACAAACAGGAAATTCAGAGGAAAGTATAACCAACAGAATGTAAGAGATGGAAGAGAGGATCTCTGGTGTTGAAGATAAGTTAGAAGAAGTAGATTCATCAGTCAAAGAAAACACTAAAACCAACAAAGTCATGACCAAAAATGTCCAAGAAATTTGGGACACCATGAAAAGACCAAACCTACGAATAATAGGGATAGAGCAAGGAGAAGAATACCAACTCATAGGCACAGAAAATATATAAATATAACAAGATCATAGAAGAAAACTTTCCCAACTTAAAGAAGGAAATGCCTATGAAGATACAAGAAGCCTATAGAACACCAAACAGACTAGACCCCCCACAAAAGTCCCCTCACCACATAAAAATTAAACAACTAAACAGAATAAAGAAAGAATATTAAGGGCAGCAAAGGAAAAAGGCCAAGTGATTGTAAAGGGAAACCCATCAGAATAACACCTGATTTCACGATGGAGACTTTGAAAGCCAGAAGGACCTGGACAGATATAATGCAGACAAAAAGAGACCATGGATGCCAGCCTAGACTAATATACCCAGCAAAACTTTCAATCCTCATAGATGGAGTGAACAAGACCTTCCAAGACAAAACCAGATTTAAACAATACTTATCCACAAACCCAGCCCTACAGAAAGCACTAGAAGGAAAATTCCAACCTAAGGAAGGCAGATACACCCACGAAAACACAGGCAATAGATAACACCACAGCAGTAAACCCCAAAGAAGAGAAGTACACACACACTACCACCAAAAAATAAAAATAACAACAGAAACAAACAATCACTGCTCATAAATATCCCTTAATATCAATGGACTTAATTCACCTATAAAAAGACACAGACTAACAGAATGGATATGAAAACAGGACCCATCTTTCTGCTGCATACAAGAAACACACCTCAAATTCAAAGACAGACACCTCCTAAGAATAAAAGGCTGGGAAAAGACTTTCCAATCAAATGGTCTTAAGAAGAAAGCTGGTGTAGCCGTCCTAATATCCAGCAAAATAGACTTCAAACTAAAATCAATCAAAAGAGATGATGAAGGACATTACATACTCATCACAGGAAAGATCCACCAAGATGAAGTCTCAATTCTGAACATTTATGCCCCAAACACAAGGGCACCCACATATGTAAAAGAAACATAACTAAAGCTTAAATCACATATAAAACCCCACACATTAATAGTGGGAGACTTCAACACCCCACTTTCACCTCTGGACAGATCGGCCAAATTGAAACTTAACAGAGACATAATGGTCTTAACTGATGTTATGGCTCAAATGGACTTAATCGATATCTACAGAACATTCCACCCAAACAAAAAAGAATATACCTTCTTCTCAACACCCCATGGAACCTTCTCTAAAATCAACCACAAAGCAAACCTCAACAGATACAAAACAATTGGAATAACCTCCTGTGTTCTATTGGACCACCATGGTTGAAAGTTAGATTTCAACAACAACAAAAAACTACAGAAATCCTACAATCTCATGGAAACTGAATAATGCTCAACTCTATCACCAATGTGTTAAGGAAGAAATAAAGAAAGAAATTAAAGACTTCCTAGAGATCAATGAAAATGAATACACGACAAATCCAAACTTATGGGATACTATGAAAGCAGTGCAAGAGGGAAATTCATAGCACTAAATGCCAACATAAAGAAGGTGGAGAAATCTCACGCTAGTGACTTGAAAGCACACCTGAAAGCCCTTGAACAGGAAGAAGCAAAATCTTCCAGGAGGAACAGACACCAGGAAATTATCAAATTGAGAGCTAAAATCAATAAAATAGAAATAAAGAGAACAATACAAAGGATTGATGAAACAAAGAGTTGGTTCTTTGAGAAGATCAACAAGATAGACAAGCCCTTATCCAAACTAACCAAAGACAGAAAGAGAGCATCCAAATTAACAAAATCAGAAATGAAAAGGGGGACATAACAACAGACAATGAGGAAATCCAGAGAATCTTCAGGTCATACTTCAAAAAACTCTACTCCACAAAATTGGAAAATCTAAAAGAAATGGATAATTTTCTGGATAGGTACCACATACCTATTAAGTTAAATTAAGACCAGATAAACCATTTAAATAGTCCAATAATCTCTAAGGAAATAGAATCAGTCATTAAAAGTCTCCCAACCAAAAGAAAGCCTAGGACCAGATGGTTTCAGTGCAGAATCCTTACAGATCTTCAAAGAAGACCAATACCAATACTCTTTAAATTGTTCCACACAATAGAAGCAGAAGGCATATTACCAAACTCCTTCTATGAGGCTACAATTACCCTGATTCCTAAACCAAACAAAGATGCAACAAAGAAAAAGAAATACAGACCTATCTCCTTCATGGACATTGATGCAAAAATACTCAATAAAATACTGGCAAACAGACTCCAAGAACACATCAAAACAATTATCCACCATGATCAAGTAGGCTTCATCCCAGGGATGCAAGGGTGGTTCAACTTACGAAAGTCCGTCAATGTAATACAACATATAAACAAACTCAAAGAAAAAAACCACATGATCATCTCACTAGATACAGAAAAGGCAATTGACAAAATCCAATACCCCTTCATGATAAAGGTCTAGGAGTGATCAGGAATACAGGGTACATACATAAACATAATAAAGGCAATCTACAGCAAGCCAACAGCCAACATCAAATTAAACGGAGAGAAACTCAAAGCAATACCACTAAAATCAGGAACAAGGCAAGGCTGTCCCCTCTCCTTATACTTATTCAATATAGTACTTGAAGTTCTAGCCAGAGCTATAAGACAACATAAGGAGATTAAGGGATTAAAAATTGAAAAGGAAGAAGTCAAGCTTTCCCTATTTGCCAATGACATGATAGTATACATGAGTGACGCCAAAAATTCAACCAAGGAACTGATACAGCTAATAAAAACCTTCAGCAACATAGCAGGATACAAGATCAACTCAAAAAAATCAGTAGCCCTCCTATATACAATAGACAAACAGGCTGAGAAGAAAATCAGAGATACATCACTCTTTACAATAGCCACAAATGATATAAAATACCTTGGGGTTACTCTAACTAAGCATGGGAAGGACCCATATGACAAGAACTTTAAGTCCCTGAAAAAAGAAATTGAAGAAGATGTCAGAAAATGGAAAGACCTCCCATGCTCATGGATAGACAGGATTAACACAGTAAAAATGGCGATCTTACCAAAAGCAATGTACAGATTCAACGCAATCCCCATCAAATTACCAACACAATTCTTCACATATCTGGAAAGATTAATACTCAACTACAAATGGAAAAACAAAAAACCCAGGATAGCCAAAAGGATCCTGTACAATAAAACAACCTCTGGAGGTATCACCATCCCTGACCTCAAGCTCTACTATAGAGCTACCATAATAAAAAACAGCTTGGTACTGGCATAAAAACCGACATGTAGACCAATGGAATCAAAGTGAATACCCTGATATTAACCCGCACACCTATGAACATATAATTTTTGACAAAGAAGCCAAAAATGTACAATGGAAGTTAGAAAGCATCTTCAACAAATGGTGCTGGCATAACTGGATGTTAATGTGTAGAAGGCTGCAAATAGATCCATATCTGTCACCATGCACAAAACTCAAGTCCAAGTGGATCAAAGACCTCAACATAAATCCAGTTACTCTGAACCTGATAGAAGAGAAAGTAGGAAGTAGTCTTGAACACATTGGCACCCGAGATCACTTTCTAAATATAACACCAGTAGCACAGACACTGAGAGAAACATTCAATCAATGGGACCTGTTGAAACTGAGAAGCTTTTGTAGAGCAAAGGACATGGTTAACAAGACAAAGCAACAGCCTACAGAATGGGAAAAGGTCTTCACCATCCCCACATCTGACAGAGGGCTGATATCCAGAATATATAAATAACTCAAGCAATTAGACATCAAAATGCCCAACAGTCCAATTAAGAAATGGGCTATAGAACTAAACAGAGAATTCTCCACAGAGGAAGTTCAAATGGCTGAAAGACATTTAAGGAATTGCTCAACATCCCTAATTATCTGGGAAATGCAAATCAAAATGACTCTGAGATACCACCTTACACCTTTCCAGGTGGCTAAGATCAAAAACACAGAAGACAGCTTATGCTGGAGAGGATATGGAGCAAGGGGAACTCTCCTGCACTGCTGATGGGAATGCAAGCTTGTATAGCCACTTTGGAAATCAATATGGTGCTTCCTTAGAAAATCGGGAATCCATCTCCCCCAAGACCCAGCTGTAGCACTCTTGGGCATATACCCAAGGAATGCTCAATCATACCACAAGGGCATTTGCTCAGCTATGCTCATATCAGCTTTTTTCGTGAATAGCCAAAACCTGGAAACAACCTAGACGCCCTTCAACTGAAGAATGGATAAAGAAAATATGGTACATATACACAATGGAGTACTACTCAGCAGAGAAAAACAATGACATCATGAGGTTTGCAGGCAAATGGATGGATCTAGAAAAAATCATCCTGAGTGAGGTAACCCAGACTCAGAAGGACAAATATGGTATGTACTCACTCATAGGAGGATACTAGATGTAATACAAAGATGACTAGACTGCTACACAACTCCAGAGAGGCTACCTAGAAAATGGGACCCTAGGAAAGACACAGGGATCACCCAATGACAGAGACATGGATGAGATCTACATGAACAACCTGGATGACATTGGGAGTAATGAAGGGCAATGTTTGAGGCAAAGAAAGCTTAGGGGTGCAGGAGATCCCAGCTGGATCAAGAACAGAAAGGGAGAAGAAGAAATACCAGACCATGATAAATGAAGACCACATGAGAACAGTAATAGGCAGCATGCTGGAGAAGTCCCCAAAAATCCACAGTGATACATCCTGTGTAGTCTGCTGGCAGTGATCTAGAGAAAGCCTGATCTAACCTAGTCTGGTGATCAGATGGCCAAACACCCCAACAGTCGTCTTGGAACTCTCATCCAATAACTGATGGAAGTGGATGCAGAGATCCTCATCCAAGCCCCAGGTGGAGCTCCAGGAGTCCAACTGTCAAGAAAGAGGAGGGACTGTAAGAGCCTGATTTGTTGAGACCAAGACTTGAAAAAGCACAGGGACAAATAGCCAAAAGAATGGAAGCACATGAATTATGAACCAAAGGCTGTGGAGCCCCTAGCTGGATCAGGCCCTCTGGATAAGTAAGACAATTGGATAGCTTGAACTGTTTGGGAGGCATCCAGGCTGTGGGACCGGGACCTGTCCTTAGTGCATGAGCTGGCTGTTTGGAACCTTAGGCTTACACCGGGACACTTTGCTCAGCCTGGAAGGAGGGGACTGGACCTGCCTGTACTGAATCCACCAGGTTGAAATGAATCCTGAGAGGAGTCTTGGCCCTGGAGGAGATGCTAATGGAGGGGAGGGGCTGGGTGGAAGTTGGGATTGGGGGCGGGAGTTGGAAGGACAAGGGAACCCATGGCTGATGAATAAAAAATTGTTGACCTGGGACTGCAAATCTCTGAACATTATCCATAATTATACTTTAATCAATCACTAGACATGTGCAACTTGAGGTGGAAAGGGAAATGACCTGCCCCAAGCCATTTAGTCCCATTCATCTGGTAGAACTTAAGGGATTTATAGAAGAGGATAGGGAAGGAGAGTTGATGGGGCTAGAAAAGAAAATTCAATTCTGACTATGGCTTTTTGCTAAGAGCTTGAATTCTTTCACAGGCTCTTGTCAACTTTCGTGACACTCAGCCTATGACTGGATAGAGAAAAAAAGAAACAAAACAAACGAACAAATAAAACATTTCAATTAGTTTTCCAAAGTGTCTAAAAACTCTTCGACATATGATTTTTCCCTATTAAACCTTCAACTACACTATACATATAAACAACACTAAATGGACTCAGCAGGTTACATTTATATTTTTATGTGTTCATACATACATACATAAGCACACACACACACACACATAATAATTCTTAGAGGAAATGAGGCCATGAATTTGAGAATAGGAATATAATATTAGAGGAGTTGGGGAGAACAGAGGCGAGAAATTATATAGTTATATTTTAATTTTAAAATATTATAAATGAAATGATGTTGCTATGCAAGAATTTATGTGGATATGATATTTTATTTCATTTAAGAATACTCATAAGAGTAGAATTGCTGGGTCATATGATGACTTTAAGGTCAACATTTTTTTTTTTTGTTTGAAATAGGATATGTGACTCAGTCTCAAATCAACTTTTGAGTCTTCTAGCTTGAGTGCTGAAATTACAAGTATCTGTCATCACACCCCGATTAGTCTTGTTTTCATCTTTTTCAGTATTGTCTTGATCATATGGGGTTTTTTGAAATTTCCTATGAATTTTAAAATCGGGTTTTCTATTTGCACAGAAAGCCTACCAGGATAAGGAGGACCTCATACCACATCTGCACTTTTCTTTGGGGAACACAGACACCTCAGGATAGGCCTCTGCTTATGGATTCAGTCTCTTTCCACCCATTTGGGTCTACAATACAATGTTCTGTGGGTTTTTCAAAGAACACATCTCCTTCTATATTGTCTATATATTGCTCTTTTTGACTTGGAGAGTAAGTTCTGTGCTCCATGAACACAGGCTGTTTTGTGCTTATTTAGGTCAATTTGCCCCATTTCTAATCCGCTTTTTCACTCATTTTCCAATATCCCAACCCTCAGTGTACAAGTGGAACTATTTTTTCTCTTTTCAATTACTGATACTATTATGGTCTTACATCCAACCATCTCCTACCCCAACTTATGTATCAATAGATTATGAGGGTGTAGTACCTGGGAAATTTGTTGTTCTAAGAACCTAATTGAATTGAATAATGGTGTCTCAATATCTGTAAGGGACAGGTTCTACCCAGTCATCATGCCACATATGAGGAAAGTTGGGCAGTAAGTGGATGAGTAGCTCAACCAAGTATGTAGTCAACAGAAGCCAGTAATCAGCAGAAGCTAAGCCAGGATTCTACCTTCCAATTTGCTTTTAATTACCAAATTCTGCAACTCTACAAAATACCACCAATGCATCTTTATGGTTTATGACTTTGTACCATTTGAAATTGTTAAAAATATTTCAGAGATTTTTGTCTTTCTAGGACTCAAGTGATCCAACCACAGCCTCTCATATTGAGGTGTTAGAGTCTGTAAGAGGTGGGGCTTATTTGGGAAGTGCTTAGGTCATGAGGGCTCATGAATGAGTTAATACTGTTGCAGTGGTCATGTTTCAGAAATGGAGTAGCTATTGCTAGAGTGGGTGGCTTTAAAGTGATGTCAACTCAAATACTTGGCCTACCCTGGTATGGCCAGTTTCTTTTGCTTTTCTAATATGTTTTGTGTCAGCTGAGGAGGTCTTTGTAAAAATTCTATAACCCTGCTCTTTGGTCCTCCAAATCACTAAAACTGGGACCTATTTATTTATTTATTTTCTAGGTCTCACCATGTTGAGTAGATTAGCCTTGAACTTGTTGAGTAAAGTAATCCATTTATCTCAGTCTCCTGAGTAGCTGGGACTATAGATGAATAATAAATACTCTGTTTAAACCTCTTTACCAATAAATTACCCAGCCTCAATTCTTGTACTACAGCAACACAAACATGATTAAGACATAAGCTTGTTCTGACCTACAAAGGAATGAAAATTTTATAAGATACAAGTTATTTTGTAAAATAGAACTTGAGGTAGATTTCTTGAGGTTTACATACCACATAGCTGGAAGAGGCATTTCTGAGTCTGAAGCTTTACTAAGACTTAAATGCACTTTGTAGGGATATACTAATTGTGAATGTAGCATGCACAATAGAATGTGTTGGTCTCTTTTGAGCAAAAGACTATCTTGTGTTCTAAAATAAGTGTGACTAAGATAACTGAGTGCTTTGTTATTTTGTCATGGTGTGTTTTTGACAGGTTATTATACTATATGTATTAGTCATTTGTCAGATATGTAGTTTATGTAGTTTGAAAATATTTTTTTAAGTCTGACCCTTCTATAGTCATGCTCTGAATGTTTTCAAAACAATAGAATATAACTTTAATTAAATATAGTTTATCACATTGTTATTTATATGTAATGCACTTTATAGAACGTCTAAAAAAGTTTACATAACTATAGATCCTCTAGGTTTTCCCTTACATTTTCTAAAACTCTCATAGCTTAACTTATATAAGTATATAGTATTCAGTTATCTGTTCTGATTTAATTGTTATAGAAGTTGAGGAGTTTATGAGTACAAATAATGGAAAAATAGTAAAAACTTATAAATCAAACTACCTGGCCAGTAAAGGAAAGACTTCTTACAGTGAAAAGTGCAACTTACAGGACAGAAGACAATATTTTCCCAATATGCACCTGATAGAAGACTGATGTCCAGAATATAAGGAACTAAAAAATACTTAACAGGAAAGCAAAACAAACAAAAACCAAATTAATGCAATTTGAAGTTTGGCAAATTATCTGAACATACACTTCAAATGACAATAATACAAGGAACAAAATATTATTAATCAGTAAGGGAACCTACATTGAAATGCCTTCTCAGTCCAATTAGAATGACTACTGTAAAAACAAAAACTTGTGAGGATGGGAAAGAAAAGGTAATTCATACATAGTATTAGCAGGAATGTAAATTAGTGCCATATGGAGAACAGTGCAGAGTGTCCTTAAAAGTCTAAAAGTAATTCTGCACATGATTCAACCTTGCTACTTCTGAAATGAAATGAAATCAGCATACTAGAGAAAAGCCTATGAGTTCCTATTTATGGTAACAATATCCACAGTAGCTAAGATGCAAAATCAATCTAAGTACCCATTAATAGGTGAAGAAAAAGAGGAAGTTATTCAGTCGCAAAGAAGACTAAAACATTTATTTGTTACAAATAAATTTGTTGCAAAGAAATGGAGGCCATAATGTTAGATGTAATAAATCAGGCACCAAAAGACAAGTTCAATACATTCTTTCTCATATGTGGACGTTAAAAAAGATAAGGTGTTAATACAGTATAATTAGTACACACTGAAAAGGGTTTGTGTAAGGTGGCTAAATGTAGCATAACTTTGTTCTAGGCATACTATATATGTATATTAAAACATAACACTATCCACATTAATATGTAATAAATATATGCCATTAAAATTAAAGGATAAATACAGATCATGGTTAATGCACCTAGACTATGAAGCTAAGTTTAGATCAGAGTTTAATGGTTCATTTTAGGCTAGTTATCAGAGCAATGATATTATGAAAGTAGTATTTTATAATCAGTCTGGCTACAATGTGCAGAAATAACTAGAAGTTCAAGTTCCTTCTTTGCAATTATAATTTAATTGATTCCCATTGATACAGCTGACACCATCTACTATAATTTATGCTGTGAAAATATTGAACTTTACAGCCTCCAGATTTAGCCCTGGGCGGCCTATCATTTATTATGCTGTATGTCCAAATGAGGGTTATAAATACTGGATATATCCATAAATCTTACCCCAGGCCAATATAAAACATGAGACACACCAAAGTAGAGGCACCATGTAAATTTTTTCAATCTAAATTTGTTCACAGGATTCCTAAAACAAGGTAGACATGCTGATTCTTACAGGTTGTGACACATTTGCTGGTGTAGGTGTCAGACTCATTACAGTTAAGATTTATTTTTAATTTTTATTTATGTATGTTTTATGCTGATGAGTATGGAATTCTAGGTTGTGCATGATATACAATACATGATATTCTTGCCATTAAACCATCCATTATGTTGTAGCATGCAGTTTCAAATAAATTAAATGATTAAATTCCATTTACTTATACAATAGCTATCCCACCAAGGTAAGAATACTCCAAGTGAAATGAAAAAGAAGTTGTAGGAATGAGCTATTAAGGATTGTAAGTATATGACATGTGCCACATAGAAGCCATTGAAAACAGAAGTATTGGGAGCACACAGAGGGGTGACTAATTAATTGGTTGTGACTGAAACCTGTGTATTGATTACATACAGCCTAGCATCATTGCTAGATTCAGAATTATAAGTCAGTGATCTGTCTCGTAAGGAATTTTAAAGCTAGCAATTCATCAGGAAATTTTGATTATGATAAAGAAGAGTTTTAATTTCAATCTATGTCTTATACCTCAGTCTTCTTTGCTTCCTCAAAGCCAATTCTTATAAAACATTGAGTAATGAAAGCCACCTAATAATCGTAGCATGCTGGTACATATCTAAAATCCCAGGACTGAGAGGCACAGACAGGAATATTGTGGATTTGAGGCCAGCCTGGACTATATGGTGAGAACATGATTCTCCAAAATAGTAAAATTAATTTTAGTTTTTTTTAGGTTTATTTTTATTTTATGTGCATGAATGTTTTGCCTTCATCTATATGTGTATCATGTGCTTTTCTGGTGCCCATGGAGGTCAAGAAGGAATGTCAGGTTTCCTGGAATTGAAGTTATGGATGGTTGTGAACCACCATGTAGATGCTAGAGGAACCAGACATAGGTCCCTGGCAAGAGTAACAACACATGCTCGTAACAGCTGATCTATTTCTATAGCCTGGAAAAATATACTAAAGGAATTACCTGAAATAATGAAAGAAGCATAAGTCAAAGAGATGAAAAACTTGAGCTTTACATGTGACTTTTTGCTATCTTGTTATCTTTTAGTTTGAAACCTTTCCATCATCTTTGTAATCCTCATTTCCCATGTCTAGAAACTGACCTTTCCAATTGTATCATTATATTATTTTACTTACCTAATTATTTTTAGCATTAATATCCATTTTTCTCTTTTAAAATATTTATTTATTCATTTTCAAGTGCGTGGGGGCAGCAGGGGAGGTGTGGTGCTTGTATGGAGGTCATAGGACAACTTGAAGGGGTCTATTCTCTTCTACCATGTGAACCCTGAGAATCAAACAGGTCATTACTCTTGGCAGCAAGTAATTTTACCCACTGAGCCATTTCACTGCTTTCCTTTTGCCTCTTTTAATGATCACTGTATTTTGATGACTCATATTTTTGTTTGTGGCATACAATACCTAACATCCACTCATTTGGACATTTTTCTCATTAACATTTATTTGCTTTGATTTGAGATTTTAGTTTCTTAGATTTTTGGTTGTGTATATAATAGGACAAGGCAATCAATAATTTTATATGTCTGATAATAAAACTAGCAGCAAGTGATTTCTTTCTGTAGGCATATGTAAAAGTTCTGCCCTATGGCTCTGTCAGGGACATGTGAAAAGCTGACCATGATTGCTTTATGTCAGGTTTCTCATAAAGGTCAGAGAATTGGGAACAGAATGTTCCAGCTCCTTAAAAATAGATAGAAACTTTAAAAACAACTCAAGTTGGCGAGAGTATTAATTCAAGGATCTCAATCTAGATGTACTCAACCATGCTGGGAAATGTCTATTCAGGCTTTAGTGCCTCCTGGTTTCATTAATGCCCTCTTCTTCCAAAACTAGCTGCTCAAGAGGCTGTGGAGGGGGCTGTAACCAGGAACAATGAGTCTTCCTGATTAAAATGATGGTGGAAAATTGCTCCTTTTACCATGTATGTGAACCACTCATTGTTGCTATCTCTCACTTGGTGCTCAGGATGTCTTTTTATGTGTATTTTTCTTTTCTCTTTAACAGAAAATGTAGTTTCAGAGGGCAGCAAATTCAGCTCTTTGGGTAGTTCTCTTCTAAGAACATGCTACTATACCAGCTCACACCCTTGCCCATAGTAGGTACTTATGTATTTCAGTTACTAAGTCCCCCTATATCAAGCATTTGAAGGGTAGACCCACAATCTGAACGCTCAGTTACATAGGCTTTATGGAAAAACTCTTACCCAGGCTGGCATATACCAAGCAAATCTCATACCCCCATCACAAGTCAAGTTACTCTTGCTGTTCTATGGACATGATAGAATCAGGTGTGTTTGATGCCTGGATGCCTGGATGCCTGGAGTGTGAATTAAAAATACAAAGATAAATAAATAAGAAAACTATATAATTCAAAGCACATGCTCTCTCCAAACTTTGACACTAAGAGAAAGACATAATCTGGGTTTCTAGCACGATCGCTGTCCTCCTTAAAATGCTTCCTAGTGAAGTTTGTGTATTTATTATTTTAGTCAATGCTTGAGCTCACCTTTGTACTTCTTTCCTTAGGGCATTTACTGCAAAGGATTTACAATAGTGAACGTATCTTCTGTCCTTTTAAAATGGCTATTTATCTTCTCTAGGAACTGAATCTCATTTCCTTGAAATACCATCTTCAGGGCTAAGGTATCCATCTTCAAGCCTCTATATGAGAAAAGAATTGTAACATTCATGACTGCCAAATAGGCTTCTATTTTCACACTTCTGACTTATTCATTCTCTTCTTAAAATGGCTGGTCTCTTTTATACAAATTCAGGTATTTACTCTATTGTCAGGACTTACAGAAATCAGCTTTCATTTACTTTCAACATTTTATTTCATAATTTCAATGTACTTATAAAATAGAGAGGCTAACTACTAGATCAGAAATTAGCTTCTATAATTATGATATGTTTGTATAGGAGTGGGCCTATGGTATCAGAGAAACATTTCAATAGGCAAGTAATTAAAGCCACTTAGAGGGGAGCCCTCAAAGATAAATTGGTGTACCTAAATGAGGAGGAGGCAGAACTGTTGTTCCAAGCAAAGACAAAAATCATGCACAGAAGAAAGGGAATTAAAAGACATAAGCCCCAAGGAAAACAACAAAAAGTTTTCCTTTATCTGGAATGCAAAAGGAAGTAAAGAGGAGCAGTAGAAGCAATAAAGTTAGAAAGATATACAGACAGCATCCTGGTGATGGAAGGCTTTGTATCCTCTAACAAAGCACTCAGACTTTATTCACTGTGACCTCTTTGAAACAATGACTGTGTCTGAATTTGCTCACCTTGGATTCCCTATGACCAGTACAGTATGTGGCTCATAGTGGGTGATGAATAAATAAATTTTGAATAATAGAACATATGAAAGACCAATGCAGAATAACAGAACAATTTGAAATACATGAATTCTATGACTGTGAATTATTTTTAGATCAATCTCTGTAAGCAGTGAGAATTATGGATTTGGAGAAAGTAGGGTAAGGACAGTACAAACACTTAGGAGGCCATAATAATAGTCCTAATAACATATGACAGAAAGGCTGACCTACAAACTGAAAAGTGGATTAAAGAAATATTTCAAAACTAAAATGAGAAGGAATTGGAGAAAAGGTAAAATCTAGGAAAACTAATATTGTTTGGCAAAGATGACTGGTAAATATAAATATTAATTTTTAATTATTTTTATTATCTACATTTGCTCTTTGACTGTCCTATACATCCATGTAACACATTCTAATTACCCTCATCTTATTTCCTGTCAACTCCTGTGAATCCTCCCATATACTGTACAGGTTCCTTTCCTATGTTTATATCTTTTTGTTTTGATTTGTATCCCATTGGGTTTAACTAGGGCCATCTCTGTGACTATGGGTACTGAGTTATTCACTGTACATTGTTGGGCTCATCAGTGGATGCACAGCTTAAGACAGTGACTACTCCTGCTCCATAATCTGTCACCAGATAGTAATTTATCAGACATGGGTATGAGCTACCCTTCTATCCATGACTGGTCAATGAAAGGTCCAGCCTAATACAGGCCCACTATAGGGAACCATAGCTATTATGCACTCATCATTGCACTAGCTGTGTCATATTCAACATCGCATTTTGCTGTCCCTTTTCCCGCCTTGTAGCTCTTATAGTCTTTCTATCTTACTTTGCAATATTCCATGAATGGTAGAGGCAGTCATATAAATGTCCTCTTTAGAGCTGAGCACTCAATTGTCCCCTTTTTCAGCAACTTAAGCAGCAAAAATTCTCTTAGTATTTATTAATTATACTAATAATGGGTTTCATTATGGCGTCACAAACCTGTACAAAAGGTATTTTGATCGGATTTAACTCCTCTAATAATCATCTTTTGTACCCATTTCCCATTTCCCTTTTTCATATCTATGGTGATTTCTATTGGCATCCATTCCTTTGCCCCTCTGCAGTTTTCCACATATGAAAAAAATTATACAAGAGTTTTTAAATACAGCGTATCAAAGATTTGAATAGATAGCCCTGAGAGGAGCACAGATTTCAAATGAAATGATGAGTTTTGCTTTGAAGGGTTTAACTGAAAATACAGCTTGACATACATCATAAGGGAACCAACACAGCTATTTCTAGATTCATTGTTTGAAATACCTTCCACATGCTAATGATTTATAAATTTCAATCTCTAGCCATATCTAAATTTTTTATAGAGTATATTTGATTATGTTTTCCCTACCCCAACTCCTCCCAGATCCTCTCCTCCTCCTTGCTCACACAATTTTATATTCTTTCTCTCTTAAAAAAAAACACAAAAAATCAAAAATAAAAATCAAAACAAACAAAAAGCCAATAGACAAAAGAAATGCAAAATAAAAAAGACTCCTGAGCATGGGATCTGCCCTGGAGTGTAGTTGATAAACTCCATTGGAAAAAAACGATTTTCTCTTTTCCAGCAAATGTCAACTGCAAATGGCTTCCTGGTTAGGAATGAGATTTTGTGTCCACTTCTCTCCTCAGTGTTGTGACCCAATCTGCCCTGAACCTGTGCAGGTATTGTGCATACTGCCTTAGTCTCTCTGAATTCATATGTTAATCTGAAGTGATTCAAATGAGAATGGCCACATAAGCACACATATTTGAGTACTTGGTCCTTAGTTGGTGGAAAGTTTTGGAAATGACTGGGAGGTATGTCTTTGTTGGAGGACATGCATCACTGCGGGGGGTGGTGGGGGGAGGGAGGCCTTTGAAGTTCCCAAAGCCTACTCCAGGCTCAGTCTCTCCTTCTTTCTCAGACTTGTGGTTGTGGATAAGATGTAGGCTCTCAGCTACTGCTCCAGTACTATACCTGCCTACTTGTTGCCTTGCTTCCCATCATGTAATGGTAATGTATATTATGTGTCATTGTATGTTGGGAGTATGTAATTTGCTTTTTACAGGAAATTAAGAGATTGCCTTGAGTCTCAGAAGATACTTCGGACTTTTAAACTGTTTTAAGATTGTGAAGGACTACAGGACTTTTGAAATTGAATTTAATATATTTTTCACTATGACATAACAGCAAGCAAACAGGGGCAAGGGAGTGAAATGTGCTAATTTGAATTAAAATGACTCTCACATGTTTGAAAGCTTGGTTCTTATTGGTGGAAGTGTTTGGGGAAGGATTAGAAGGTGTGTCCTTATTGGAAGACATGTGTCACTGGGGGTGGGTTTTTAGATTTCAAAAGCTCACATTAGACCCACTCTCTCTCTTGGCCTTGTGGCTGTGGATCAGATATAAGCTCTTAGTTACTGCTCCAATGCCATGCTTGGTTGCATGCTGCCTTGCTTCTAACCTTGATGGTCATGAACAAACTTTCTAAAACTGTAAGCAATATTCCAGTTAAATGCTTTGTTTTATAACTTGTTTTGTCATGGGTGTCTCTTTACAGCAATAGAAAAGTAATTAAGATGTATTCAGTTTTACTGTGCCTGGAAAATGCTGTTTCCTTAACCATCCATCAACTCTGACTCTTAACAGTCAATCTCTTCTTCAGCATAAATAACTGAGACTTAAGGATAGAGCTGTACTAAAGATATCACATTTAGGCTTGAGTGCTACAAAGTCTCTCATCCTCTGCACATTGTTCAATTGTGTATCTCTCAATTAATTACCATCTATTGCAAAAAGAAGCTTCTCTGATGATTGTTGAGTGAGGCACTGATCTATAGGTGTATGAACGTGTCATTAGGAGTCATTTTATTGATATGTTCCATTAGCAGAATAATAGTATTAAGTTTTCCCCTAGGCTCAGGTTCTTGGCAACTTTAGCAGTGTCAGGTTTAATCTCATGGAGTGGGCCTTAAATCCAATAATTTTTTTTTTAATTTCTTCTATAACATTAGTGCCACTACTACAACAGTGTATTTTGTAAATAAGTTGCTGTTGTAGGTTGCGGGGTTTGCAGCTGGGTAATATTGATGGATACATTTCTCTTTCAGTAGCATGCAGAGTACCATCCAGCAACATGAATGCTAGTCAGTAGGGGTGAAGCTTCTAGTTGAGTGCCAGTTAGACTTCTCTATGCTTGTTGATATAAATAAGGTTTTGTTGTTGTTGTTGTTGTTTTAGCAATGGGCATTAACTATAATCATTGCTGTTGTATTCATTATAGCCAGAAACTGGAAACAGCATAGATATCCATCAACTGATAAATGAATAATGAAAATTTGGTACATTTATACAGTAGAACGATACTCAGCTGTGAAGAAAAATGAACTCATAAAATTTGCAGGTAAATGGCTATAGCTAGAAAAATCATTCTGAATCAGGATACTTAGACTATAAATGGTAAATATTTTATGCTTTCTCTTAAAGGTGGATGTGAATATTTAAACTTTCAATGTGTATTCTATAATCCACATAACCATAGAGGTTTAGGTACTTAGTAATGGGCAGGGGAGAAGACGAGGATTTGCCAGTGCAAGGGAAATAGAGCATGTTGTGGAGAGACAAGGGGAAAGTAAAATAGGAAGATTAAATGGGGAAGGAAATCAAAGAGAAGGATAAAAGGTAGAATATGGGAAAAAACAAAGAATAGTAAAGGCCTTTTGAGAAATCAAATGGAGGCTTCCTCTTCCTGTAAGTGGACTAAGGTGATCTGTGAAGATGATTTACTAGACTCTTTACTCAGAAAACCCTACAAAATCATGCAAATCAAGAGGTTCAAATCTTCAGGTTCACTTTAAGAACACTCATGAAACTGCCCAGGCCATCAAGTGTATGAATATCTGAAAGGCCACCAAGTATCTGAAAGATGTCACTTTAAAGAAACAATATGTGCCATTCTGGTGGTATTATGATGGAGTCAGTAGGTGAGCCCAGGCCAAACAGTGGGGCTGGACACAGGGTTGGAGGCCAAAAAAGAGTGCTGCACATGCTTAAAAATACAGAGAGCTATACCGAACTGAAAGGTTTAGATGTAGGTTCTCTAGTCAGCAATCAAACACAACCAGGTGAACAAAGCACTTAAGAGATACCAATCCACATACTAAGCTCATGGCCTATTGATACGAACAGGAGTTCCCTCTGCCATATGGAGATGATCCTCACTGAAAAGGAACAAGTTGTTCCAAAGCCAGAAGATGAGGTTGCACAGAAGAAAGGACATCCCTAAAAAAAACTGAAGAAACAAAAACTTTTGGCATGGGAATAAATTAAGCATAAAATAACTGCAGATAAAATTAAAAAAAAATGCATCTGACTAAATGGAAACCTACTACTGCAGAAGCTTCCTAAAATGTATGCAAATATGAAGGAATAGAAAAGGAGTTGCCATATAATGGAAAAGACCATGAACAATTAGATATCTTATGCCACCAAATAAAACCTCTAGTGCCAGGAATATATTACATCTTGTTTAATAGTTGGTCAAAGGGGTATCATGGAACTCCCTTTGACCCTACCAAGCATCACAGGCTACTGCCAAGGATATTATATTATATTTGTTATTCACTAGCCATATTATTTAGCCTGAATTCCAGGCAAGGGCTTACAACTGCTATTAAATTACTTCACTTGGAGTTTGATAGGCATCTCAACATAAAATGATTAAAATGTGATACTTACTTAGATCTGTTAACCCTAATGTCTTTTTTCACCTAGTGTTCTCCAGCTTAGCAAAAGTTATCACTATCCCTACAGTTGCTGAAATTTTCATAATTAAAATATTTTATCACTTAGTCAATTCAACAGCTAGTCACCATATTATCTTTAAACTATAACAAAAATTAACTACTTACCAGCTCCATTGGTGTCAAATTATTGTCAATATTCTACAGTAATTATTTTTCCTTTTCATTCTCAACTGCTATATTACTTTCCTGGGCTTAGAATTACAAGTTATGACAAATATGTGATATTGAAATTACACATTTAATTTTTTTAAATTATGGTGATCAAAAGTCCAAAATAAAATTTCATGGAGTTGAAATTAAGGTGCTAACTAGGCTATACATTCTACAGAGTGTCTGTGGAATAAAACTGTTTTCTTGCCTTTTACCAGCATATATAATGAATTCTTTGCATCCCTTCGCTATTGTGTTTTATATTCAAAGCCATAGCCAATAAACACATGCTTCCTTGTTCTATAAATATACTTATGGTGTCATTTGGGACCCAATCCTAGGATAATCTCCACATTTCCAAATCCTTAAATTAGTCTGATTCATATACTCTCTTTCATAATATTCACAAGTTCCAGATATTAGAACCAGAATATACTTGAGGGATTTCAACCTAGTTCAATAACGTAATACATTTTAAGGAATCAGAGGCATGCAATAGTGGTGTAGTACTTGCCTAGCATGCATAAACTCTCAGGATCAATTTCTGGCACTTTAAAAAGCATATTTTATACAAGTGTCACATATATATAGTCAACTTATCTGTAAAAAAATGCTTCCAAGAATACCCAATGGATGAAAAGCATTCTCTTAAAAAATGGCACTAGGACAACTGGACCTTCTATCATAATATGCATAAAATCTTCCAAAGATGGATTAAATATTTGGCTATAGATAAATCACATATAAACCATTTTTCCTACAAGCTATATACCTGTATCAAGACACCATGACTAGAATCTGTAGAAATGGCTCAGAGGTTAAAAGCACTTCCCACTCTTCCAGAGGTTCCAGGTCCAGTTCCAAGAAGCCACACTGAGTGGCTCACAACAACCTGTGACTCCAATTCCAGGTGATCCAACTTCCTCTTCTCACTTCCATGGACTGACATTTGTAAATATGGACACACTCCTCATGCTACATCCTCTCCTCCCATTTACAATTACAAGGAACCTCCTTGGTTAAGCAAGTCTATCACTCATCCATTTGGTAGAAATTTACTAAGCAGGAATTTTATGTCAGATACGAAACAAATCTAAGGTCTATGAGTGATTACATTGTTGTACATCCTGTAGGATGGGATCTTTATGTTATTGAACTAAGAACAATATGAATTTGAGTAAATCTTCAAGTAAAGTTTATAACTAAAATATTACCAATATCTTTGCATGCTGTGGATATTGCTCTGTGTAAATAAAGTTCTGATTGGCCAGTGGCCAGGCAGGAAGTATAGGCGGGACAAGAGAGAAGAGAATTCGGGGAAGTAGAAGGCTGAGAGAGCCACCGCCAGCCACCGCCATGAAAAGCAACGTGTAAAGACACTGGTAAGCCACAAGCCATGTGGCAAAGTATAGACTAACAGAAATGGGTTAATTTAAGATAAAAGAAGTAGATAACAAGAAGCCTGCCACAGCCACACAGTTTCTAAACAATGTAAGTTTCTATGTGTTTACTTGGTTGGATCTGAGCATCTATGGGCCTGGTGGGTGACAGAGATTTGTCCTAACTGTGGGCCAGGCAGGAAAATTCCAACTACAAATGGCAACCAATGTGTTGGTAAGAGTTTCTACCTAAAACCTGAAAACAAAGATTCTAAAACGGTGCTAAAAACAGCTTCCTGTTTGAGCTACTATGGTGGGTTCCTGGCATGTGAGTCTGACCTGCAGTGTGGCGGGAATGAGAAATCTACAAGCAACTTTACTCTGCTGTATGGTAGATTTAGTCTTTGCTAGTTAAAAAAAAAGTTTCTGGGCTATGCACTGATTTGCTAGAACTGCTTCTGAGAGTTGATGGTACACATGGCTCCAGACCCAGAGCCAGAACCAACTGTACCAACGCCATGTTGGGAAGCTGAGGTGGGTGGAGCCAACAGCCACAGTGGCGTTTCAGTTTTACAAAGATGGATATTAAACAGAGATTCTGGTTTGTCTTGTCTTTGGGATTTTTAACTGCAAAAAAAGATTTGATCGTAAAAGCTGTTGAGTTAAACAAATATGTAAATTTTAAAGGTACCTTGACTTCAAAATTTGGATATAAGGATATGTTGCTTTGGAAAAGAGTCTCTGCTTTTGTTTCCACAGAAAGCCAGAGGCTGTGGATTTGTTCCAGATTAAGATACATCAGGTTTGATCAGCCAAGACCACCTGAAAGGTCTCCAATGACACCATGGCCCAGATGATCCAACATCCAAAATGGTTTCAAGGCAACTGGCTCAGAGGTTTACCCTCACAGACTACTCCATAATCCTAAAATTTTCTTTGTCTTCCCATAAGATACAGTGCCCCCCTCCAGCAGGAAGTAGTAAGAGAAACTACACCCAAATTCCCAGCTGGCTTTTGAGATGGAATTGGCTCACTCC
This sequence comes from Onychomys torridus, assembly GCF_903995425.1. Classification (NCBI taxonomy): domain Eukaryota; kingdom Metazoa; phylum Chordata; class Mammalia; order Rodentia; family Cricetidae; genus Onychomys; species Onychomys torridus. Next base: position 86,182,136 of record NC_050466.1, on the reverse strand, counting down.
TTCTCTAAACCCAGACATATTGCTAAAAGAAAAGGTTAAGAGATTCTTATGTCCCAAATCAGAAGAGACCTCTGGTGTGGGACAGACAAAATCCACTATTTTATTTAAAACAGGTTGATTATAAATGCAATCACTTTCTAAAGATAAAAAGGGGATATGATATAGATATAATAGGATAAAAGTGTAGATTAATGAACTTACTTCTAAAAGAGCAACAACTCATTTAAAATGTTTTACATTGGTATACATTTTAGTCTATTGATACAAACTTAAAGTTAATTTTGTTATACTGTATGCATATTTCTACTCATGTTTAAGGTATTGTGTTTGCATATCTCATTTAAAATTGTAATGCATAATTAAAAATAAATTAATAATTAGTCATCTATGATAATCATACTCGTAGCCATGTTAGTTAAGTCTTCTAGGTATACATAGAGATATTTCAGATAGATAGGTAACCTTCAAACACTTCAAAGGTCTACAGAATATGGCATTTAAAATATTTTTAAAATTTAGACTTTCTGGACAGTGAGACATGTCTGCTCCTGGCAACACCATTTTTCTTCAGAGAGAGGATGGGCATTGAAGACACTTCATATGGAGTTTATCTTCCCCTTGGCAAAAATAGCCATTTGGACAAGAAACTGTTCTTGCCTGGACTGCTTGATCGACTGGATGTGCAGGACCCATAGAAAGGTGACCACTAAACTTTGCTTGACAAAATGGTCCTTCAAGTTCCTGCTTTGGTGAGGAAACTGCCAGACATTCTACAGGACACTGAGAGAAGTGACCAAGAGACTCTAGCCCTGTGGGCTGAAGACAGATGCCCCAACTTTACAAGGAACATTAGGTGACTGTCCAGGCTGCCAGCTGTCTCTGTTTACTCTTGCAAGACTCTTGAAAAATGCTTACATCCTTCTCCCGGTTCTCAGGTAATATTATATCCTTCTGAGGTCTTTGATGTGGTTGAAGACTAGATAGTTATAATTTCCTCAGTTATGATAAAAGATAAGTTAGATATAGAACCTTAGACTCACAAATATAAGATAGATAGGATATGTTCTTTAATATTGTAACTGTAATTCTTGTTTGATAATTGCTTTGTTATATGTAATTGTACTATGTAAAAGTTAAAACCTTCCTTAAAAAAAAAAGAAAAGGGGAAGTGCTGTGGATATCGCTCTGTGTAAATAAAATTCTGATTGGCCAGTAGCCAGGCAGGAAGTATAGGCGGGACAAGAGAGAAGAGAATTCAGGGAAGTAGAAGGCTGGGGGGAGACACCGCCAGCCACCACCATGAAAAGCAACGTGTAAAGACACTGGTAAGCCACAAGCCATGTGGCAAAGTATAGACTAACAGAAATGGGTTAATTTAAGATAAGAGAAGTAGATAACAAGAAGCCTGCCACAGCCATACAGTTTCTAAACAATGTAAATTTCTCTGTGTTTACTTGGTTGGATCTGAGCATCTGTGGGCCTGGCAGGTGACAGAGATTTGTCCTGACTGTGGGCCAGGCAGGAAAACTCCAACTACATTTGCATCTTATCATTTGCCTTTGTTTCCCACACTTAGGTTGGAATTATAATAAAAAGATAACTATTTTTTAAAATTGGACTTAATTGAAATCTAGGGCCTCTGTATAACAACTATGTATCTAATACCAATAATTTCTATCTTTGTTACTGAATTTCTTCAACTCTTATGACAATTATAGTATTGTATATATTATACTTATATATTATATACTCATAGATTATACTTGTATATTTATGTTCTACTTCTATACTTATAAGTATATTTTAGGTATATATTTCTAGATTATAATATATATATTAATATGATAAAGCACTCTAACCAAAAGCAAATGTGGGGAGGGAAATTTTTATTTGGCTTATATTTCCCAGATCATAGTTTATCGCTGAGAGAATTCAGGGCAGAAACTTAAGAAGGGATTCAAAGAAGAAAGTAATAATGATTATTGACTCATTCTTTGGCTGGTAATTAACTATCTTTATTATACAACTCAGGACTGACAGGAATGTCATTCTGTATGTTGTGTATGTATGTTGCTCTGATTTGGTTGATAAATAAAATGTTGGTTGGCCAGTAGCCCGGCAGGAAGTATAGATGGGATAAGCAGAGAGGAGAATTCTGGGAAGAAGAAGGCTGAGTCAGGAGATGCTGCCAGCTGCCACCATGAGAAACAAAATGTAAAGATAGTGGTAACCCACAAGCCATGTGACAAGGTATAGATTTATAGAAATGGGTTAATTTAAGATGTGAGCTCTAGCTAGCAAGAAGCCTGAGCCATTAGGCCATAAAGTTTTAATTAATATAAGTCTCTGTGTGTTTATTTAGGTCTGAGTGGCTGCAGACCCCAGGCAGAACTGGAGAAAACTCCAGCTACACAGGACTATCTGTCTAGGAATGGTGCCACATATAGTAGGCTAGACTCTCTGACCTCATTCAACAATAAAGACAATCCTCTACAGACATGCCAACAGGCCAATTTCATCCAGGTAATCTCTCAATTGAGACTCTTCTCAGATAACTCTAGGATGTGGCAAAATGACAGTTAAAGCTAACAAAGACACTTCACTACTTGTTAACTTAAAACGCAACACTTGAAATTGTAAACTTTAAATTTCTTATCTCTATATAAATATCATTACATAAAACATAGCACAAACTTTTAAATTATTACTGTCATTAAAGATTTCAGTCCTTTAAAATATTAAGGTTTCTTTAAAAAATCTAAAGTCTCTTAACTGTGGGCTCCAATAAAATAAAAAATAACTCACTTTGTTGTTCCAAAAATTTAAGAACTAGGGGATAAAAGAACCACACTTTAGCATAACAAAAATTCAGCAGTGTAAAACCAGATCTGGTTACTCTGTGTCTGGCATCTGGGATGTACTTGTCTTTGGGGGTCCAAAGGGCTTGACAGTTCCTTATATTCAGTTTTTCCATGCAGAACCTGCATAGATTGTCTCTTAGGCTTGAGCAAGCTCTACTGTATACCGGTAGCTGTCCTTAGTGAATGTCCCATGCCACTGACATCTCCAGTATCCTGGGGTCCCAATTTGCAGCTGAAGTTGTACCTTCACCGATAGCCTTTCAGGACTTCAGTTCAGGGACTATGCCACTGCCACATCATGCCACATCCCATCTTCTCCCTATTACCTCCTCAAATCTTTAGCTTTCATGTGAAAATCAAACCCATGTATGTAACAGTTCCATTTTGCTAAGCACAGTTACTTGCTTAAGATGCAGCTCTGGCTCCCCCCAACCCCCAGATTTTGTTTGTTGGCTTTGAGAAAATACTTTTCAGAATATTTCACCTCATTGATGCTGGGCTCTTAACAATCACAGCTGGTCTTTCAGATCAAGTTGATCATCATCTATTGTCCCAGAGAAGCAAAGATTTGACCTTAGTGGTACTGATCTCTTGCTAATCACAGCTCATTATTTAGCCCCAACTGACCAACAAGCAGGCACAAATTGTTTTTTTTTAATAGCTTCTTCTCTCACACAGTACATCCAGACTGCAATTTCCCCTCCCTTCACTCCTCCCAACTCCTCCCCACCTCCCCTGTCCCCCAGATCTACCCCCCTATATTTTCTCTTCAGAAAAGAACAGGCCTCCAAGAAATGACAGCCAAACAAGGCAAGACAAGATACAATAAGACAAGGCAAAAGCCTTATTATTGAAACTGGGCAAGGCAATCTAGGAGGAGAAAAATAGTCCCCAGAGCAGATTAAAGACTCAGATATATGTCTGCCCCCACTATTAGGAGTCCTACAAAAACACCAAGCTAACAACTGTAACATATACCCAAAAGACCTGGTGCAGATGCCTGCAGGCCCAGTGCTTCCCACTTCAGTCTCTGTGAGCCCTTATGAGCTCTGCTTAGTTGATTAAGTGGGCCATTTTCTCCTGGTGTCCTCCATCCATTCAGACTCCAAGAATCTCTCCTCCATGTCTTCTGCAGGGTTTCCCAAGCTCCAAGGGGAGGAACCTGATGGATACCTCCAATTGAGACTCTCTCTCTGTTTCTGTCTCTGTTTCTCTCAGCATAATGTCTGGATGTGGGTCTCAGCACCAGCTCCCATCTGCTGCTGGAGGAAGCCTCTCAGATGACAACTGGACATGGCACCAATCTATGAGTATGGCAGAACATCATTAGGAAACATTTCATTGAATTTTTTGGTCAGTCCTGTTTGACTCTACACTAGGTCTCTGGGCTATCCAGTCTCCAGGTCCTGGCCATCCAGGAAGTGTAGGACATGGTTTCCCTAGCATGGTATGGGCCTCAAGTTAAACAAAACATTAGTTGGCCACTCTCACAAGTTCTGCACCACCATTGCCCCAACACATCTTCCAGGCAGGTCAGATGGTAGGTAAAGTGTTTTGTGGCTGGATTGGTGTCCAAGTTTCTATTTTGGTAGCCTGCAGAGTACCTTCTTATGTCAAAGAGAGCAGGAAACAGAGGTGAAGTTTCCACATAAGCATCAGCTTGACCTCTCTACATTCAGTAAGCAGTATGCATGTTGTCCTCAGCAATGGGGCCCTACTATCAGTTTCAGAAAGCAACCTTCTGTCTCAGCATTAGACTCAGTTATTTAGGGATATCCACATGACCCCCTTGGCCAACAACTCAATCAAATGTAACCCAGCCTCACCAATGGAAGCTTTGCCTGGCTACAAATGATGTTGGATTTGATCTTTGTATCCTCCATTATTAGGAGTCCTCACTAAGTTTACCCTCATAGATTGCAGGAAGTTTACACTGCACTAGGTTTCTACACTGTCCCCTTGTGCCCCCAAATTCCTGATACATTTCCCTGTACTTTCTCTGTCTATCCCTACCCCAACTTTATCCCTCCTGTACCTGTCCCTACCTACCCCAGTCCACTCACAAAAATCTATTCTATTTCCCCTCCCCAGAGTGATCAATGCATGTCCCCTAAAGTCTTCCTCTTTTCCTAGCCTCTCTGGGTCTGTGGGTTTTAGATTGACTATCATGTACTTAGCAGTTGATATCCACGTATAAGTGAACACATACTATGTTTGTCTTTCTGGGTGTGCATTACCTCACTGAGGATGACTTTTTCTTGTTCCATCAATTCGCCTTCCAATTTCATGATGTCATTTTTTTAACTGCTGAGTAATATTCCATTGTATAAATGTACCACATTACCTTTATCTATTCTTCTGTTGACAGACATCTAAGCAGCTTCCAATTTATGGCTATTATGAATAAAGCTGCTATGAACATAGATGAGCAAGTGTCCTTGTGATAAGATGAAGGGTCCTTGGATATATGCCCAAGAGGGGTAGAGATGGGTCTTGAGGTAAATCAATTCCAAATTTTCTGTGAAACTGCCTTGTTGAGTTCCATATGGGCTGTACATGTGTGCACTCCCACCTGCAATGGAGAGGTGTTCCCCTTGTTCCACATCTTTGCTAGCATGAGTTGTCACTTATGTTTCTGATCTTAGCCAATCTGACAGGTGTAAGATAGAATTTCAAATTATTTTGAATTGCATTTCCCTGATGGCTAAGGATGTTGAAAATTTCTTTAAGTGTTTCTCAGCCATTAGAGATTACTCTGTTTAGAATTCACTGTTTAGATATGTACCCTATTTTTAAATTAATTATTTGTTTTGTTGATGTCTAGTTTATTTCTTTATTTCTTTTGGATATTAGTTCTTTTTTGGATGTAAAGTTGGTGAAAATCTATTCCCATTCTGTAGGCTGTCATTTTTCCTATTGACAGTGTCCTTGACCTTACAGAAGCTTTTATTTACAGACTTACAGAAGTCCCATTTATTAATTGTTCATCTTAGAGCCTGCAGTATCAGTGTTCTGTTCAGAAAGTCAACTTGTGTGTAAATACATTCAAGGCTGTTCCCCACTTTCTATTCTATCAGCTTCAGTGTGTCTGGTTTCATGTTGAGGTCTTTGATCCACTCAGACTTGAGTTTTGTTCCGGGTGATAAACATGGGTCTACTTACATGGTTCTACATGCCAACATCCAGTTTGATCAGCACCATTTGTTAAATATGCTTTCTTTTTCACAGTATGTATTTCTGTCTTCTTTATCAAGTATCATGAATCCAGAGGTGTGTGTGAATTTATGTCTAAGTCTTCAATTCCTTTGATCAGTGCGTCTGTTTTATGCCAATGCTATATGGTTTTTATTACTATAGTTCTGTACTACAACTTGAAATTGGGGAGGCTGATACCTCCAGCAGTTCTTTTATTGTTCAGGATTGTTTTTAGCTATCCGTGTTTTGTTTTTGTTTTTTGTTTTGTGTGTGTGTGTGTGTGTGTGTGTGTGTGTGTGTGTGTGTGTTTACATATGAAGTTGAGAAATGTCCTTTCGGATCTGTAAAGAATTTTGTTGAAATTTTGATAGGGATTGCCTTAAAATTTGTATACTGCTTTTGATAGGATGACCATTTTTAATATGTTCATCTTACTGACCTATGAGCATCTTCTGATGTCTTCTTCAATTTCTTTAATCAAAGACTTGAAGATTTTATCATACAAGTCTTTCACTAGATTGGTTAGAATTATCTCAAGATATATTATTTGAGGCTATTGTGAAGAGTGTTGTTTCCCTGATTTCTTTCTCAGTCAATTTGTCATTTTTATATAGGAAGGCTACTGATTTTTTTTTGGTTAATTTTGCATCCAGTCACTTTGCTGAAAGTGTTTATCAGCTAGAGGACTTCTCTGGTGGGATTTTTGGGGTCACTTATGCATGTATTGTACATTCTGCAAATAACCTTTGTTTGACTTTGTCCTTTCTAATTTGTATCCCTTTGCTCTCCTTTAGTGTTGTATTGCCCTAGCTGAAATTCAAGTACTATTCAGTGAATATGGAAAGAGTGTGCAGCCTTGTCTTGTTCCTGATTTTAGAGGAATTGCTTTGAGATTCTCTCTATTTAATTTGATGCTGGGTATAGACTTGCTGCAAATTGCCTTTATCGTGTTTAGGTATGTCCTTTGTATCTCTAATTTCTTCAGGACTTTATCATGAAGGGGTGTTGGATTTTGTCAAATGTTATGTTGTTGCTGTTGTTTGTTTGTTTTCTGGCATCTAATAGATAATTATGAATTTATTTAGATGGTGAATTATATTTATGGATTTTTCTATGTTGAATGATCCCTGCATCTCTGGGACAAAACCTGTTTGATTGTGCTGGATGATGTTTTTGATGTGTTCTTGAATTCTGTTTGCAAATCTTTTCTTGAGTACTTTTGCATCTATATTCATAAGAGGAATTGGTCTGGAATTATCTTTGTTGCATTTTTATGTGACTGGGCTATCAAGATAAATGTGGCCTCATAAAATGAGTTGGGCAATGTTCCTTCTGTTTCTATTTTAGAATAATTTTAAGAGTATTGGTGTTGCTGAGTGGTGGTGGCACACGCCTTTAATCCCAGCACTAGAGAGGCAGAACCAGGAGGATCTTTGTGAGTTTGAGGCCAGCCTGGTCTACAGAGCAAGATCCAGGAAAGGTGCAAAGCTACACAGAGAAACTCTGTCTCAAAAAACCAAAAAAAAAAAAAAAAAGTATTGGTGTTAACTCTTCTTCAAATGTCTGGTAGAACTTTTCACTAAACCATCTGGCCCTGGGCTTTTTTTTTTTTTTTTTTATTGTGCGGCTTTTAATACCTGCTCCTATTTCACTACGGTCTACAAATCCATTTAAATTATTTATCTGATATTGATTTAACTGTGGTATGTGGTACCTATCAAGAAAATTATCCATTTTTTTATATTTTATAACTTGGTGGAATACAGGGTTTTTAAAGTATATCCTTATGATTGTCTGGGTTTCCCAGGTGTCTGTTGTTATGTTCTTTCATTTCTGATTTATTAATAGGGATATTCTCTCTCCATCTTTTAGTTAGTTTCTATAAGGTTTTGCCCTAATTCACTGCATTTCTCATCAGGTCCAATGGGGGCAAGCATACGTCCTGATGAACTGCCAGCCTGTGAACTTCCCACCCACATGTGATCAAGCACATTTGGTGCAGATGGGTCAAACAAACTTGTTTAGGGGAATAAAACACATGTGGCATTTCAGGAACTATCTGTCTTTGGGCAAGGGGCTTTTAGATCATAGGTACTTTAGTTGCATGGATCTCTTAGGCATAGTAATTAAGCCTTAAAATAAACTCTGGCTCTCATAATAATCAGCTCTATAAATTCCCTTTAATATATTTCCATTTTATCAAATCTATTCTGCTAGAGAATCCCACCCAATATAGTATTGGAAAACATTCAAGTGTATGGAATATAGTATATGGAAAACATACCAATTTAGGATGGAGAAGAAGATTGTGAATTAAATTTTTGGTTTCATTATATTATTTGGGGTCATCAATTGTTGCTGAAGGTTTTCCTGTGTCCTGCCCAGTCTGCAGCCATTCAGACCCAAATAAACACACAGAGACTTATATTAATTAAACCTCTCAGCCATTAGCTCAGGCTTATGACTGACTAGCTCCTACACTTAAACTCAGCCCATTTCTGTTAGTCTATATGTTGCCACATGTTCTGTGGCATTACCTGTGTGAAAATTCCATGCCATTTCCTAAAAAGTAGGCTGGCGTCTCCTCACTCAGACCTTTTCTTCCCAACATTCTCCTCTTCTGCTGGCCCTGTGTATACTTTCTGCCTGGCTACTGACCAATCAGCATTTTATTAAACCAGTGTACAAAAGCATTATACCATATCAATTATTTTGAAGGACTAATGATGTACTCAAATGGAGTTCTCTCATATGCAGTTAAAATACTATATTATTTTGAAAGGAAAGGAAATTTTATAATTGAGACAATGTGGCTAGAAATAAAAGAAATTATATTAAGTAAATTAAAAGGCACACTAAAACAAATGGTACATTTTTCTTCTTCTTCCTCTTATTATTATTATTTTTATGTGTTTTAATTTTATACATCAGCCATGGGTTCCCCTGTACTCTCCCCTCCAACCCCTATCCCCACCTTCCACCCAGCCCCTCCCCTCCATTCCCATGTCCTCCAGGACCAAGACACCCCTGGGGATTCATTTAAACCTGGTGGATTCAGTACAGGCAGGTCCTGTCCCCTTCTTCCAGGCTGAGCATGTGTCCCTGTGTAAGCCCAAGGTTCCAAACAGCCAGCTCATGCGCTAAGGACAGGTCCTGGTCCCACAGCCTGAGTGCCTCCCAAACAGATCAAGCTATTCAATTGTCTCACTTATCCAAAGGGCCTGATCTAGCTGAACCACAGCCATTGGTTCATAATTCATGTGCTTTCTTTCAATTGGCTATTTGTCCCTGTGCTTTTTGCAATCTTGGATTCAACAATTCATGCTCTTGCAGTTCCTCCTCTTTCTTGACAGTTGAACACCTGGAGCTCCACCTGGGTCCTGGCTGAGGATCTCTGCATCCACTTCCATCAGTTATTGGATGAGAACTCCAAGACAACTGTTAGGGTGTTTAGTCATCTGATCACCAGACTAGGTCAGATCAGGCTCTCTCTCGACCATTGCCAGCAATCTACAGAGGGTATATCATTGTGTATTTCTGGGGACCTCTCAAGCACTCTGCCTATTCCAAAAAAAATTCAAAAGTTATTTTCACATAAAAAGAACATTAGAAGTTGTTGTTGTTTCCTGAAAAAAGGGAGGAAGGCTGAGTGAAGGAGATTAGACTATATAAAAGTTTTAATGATCTATTTCACTATGTTGCAATTATTGTTAATAATGTATTACATATTTCAAAATTACAACACCTTCATATTTTAATGTTTTAATCACTAAAATGATATCAATGGTGTGATCTTTATGTTGATTAGATTCTTTAACTCCTTATAGAGTATATACATAGAACAAAACATTTTATTTTATTTCCAAATATAAAAATTAGATTTTGTAAAATAAGAAGAAATTTAGATTGTGATTCAAGAGATATTGTGGGGCTCAGAATGTGGAGATGGAATTCAGAATCCTAAGGATAATGAGAACTAATTGAAGAATAACTTTCATGTGCATGGATCCTTGTAAACCTTTAGTATGATAGATATTATATTATTAGCAAATATCTGCTGGATGAGTATGATAGTTTGAATATGTTCATAAGGAATGACACTATTAGGAATGTGGCTTTGTTGGAGGAAGTGTGTCACTATAGGGGTGGTCTTTGAGGTCTCCTATGCTCAAGCTATTCCCAGTGTCAGTCTACTTCCTGTTGCCTTCAGATCAAGATGTAGAATTCTCAGTTCCTTCTCCAGTACCATGTCTGCCTGCATGTCACTATATACCATGATAATGGACTGAACCTCTGTACTGTATGCCGCCCCAATTAAATGTTTTCCTTTATAGATTTGCTATGATCATGGTGTTTCTTCACAGAAACAGAAACCCTAACTAAGACAGTGAGTAATGGGATTAATCAATGGTATTTAAGTTTGGGAATAACTAGAACTCACCAATAATCTAGAGTTGTCTTTCAAGTTATAATGAGACTTTGAGCAAATTACTTCTTCCATTTCTGACCCTCATTTTTCCTGTATGAAAATAAAAAATTTGGATGAACTATTTAGATCTTTATTTCTGACTCTATAAATATGTCTGCAGTTTGGATTCTCTTTAGATCATAGTTACTTTGATCTGCAGGCTTTGTCAGAGAAAGAGTATTAGCTTCTGGATGGTTTGTCTGCAGAAATGTTTCTAGTCTGAGATTCACTTGATAGATATCATTAGTGTTAGCTGTGAGGCATTGAGATGTCATGGAAACCACACTGGAGAGTAAAACTTGAGATTTGTTTTTTTCTTTGCTGTGCTGCTAATGAGCCGTACAACATGACCTTCTCAAAAGCTTTCTGAATGTCTAATAACCTCAGTCTCCTAATCTGTGAAGTGAGAATACCAAGTAGATTATGACCTATGCTTTTATAGTTTAAAATATTATTTAAGAGGAAAATACAAATTTATTGGCAATTGGAAGGTTTAAATCTCCTGGAATTTCTGTGTGGATTAGGTGGATAAACCTTTCCTTTTAGGTTTGGGGGGCTCTGGCAGATAAACATTTAATGTCCTGTAGAATCATCACTGCAGCCTGGAATTGTCACTAACTTCACAATGTGTCTTTCACAAAATTGGTTTTACTCTACTATTGTAGTTTGAGTCCATTGATATTAATGAAAAGATAGATAATATTTTTTTGTATATTCACTTGAAGAGCAAGAGAACAAATGAGGGTGACCAAGTGTAGCAAGTACAGGAAGTCCTTGAAGCATGCCTTCTGGAGGAAGAGGAGCTCTAATTCTAATCTTTTTTGTTTGTTTGTTTGTTTGTTTGTTTGCCATACCACAAGGTATGTTTTATTTTCATCAGTTATTCAAATAATTTTCTATAATGTCCCAGGATAAACCAGTGAAATTCAGCAGTCTAATTAGTGTTGTGGGGGCCTCTTCAGAGACTTGCAAGCCGGTGGTGTGGAGTGCCCAGGTTCACAGTGCAGCTGTGGCTTGCTTCCACCTTGGAGGCAGCTTTTCCTCCACATCAGAAGGGGTTCTCAGAGATGACGGGGTAGGGTGCAGTGGGGAAATTCTCCAGCCTAGACTTTTAGGAAATTTCACTCCTCTTTTCCAGTTCAATGGTCTCTTTGGTCAGCAGAGTGTTCTGCAGCATCTTGGTTTTCTTCAGTTTGGCCTTATTGAAGCTGGCGATTTTCCCCATGTCTTGCTTGTCTGCCATTTTCTTACAACCAGTATAGTCTCATTCTGAGCTCTCACTCCAAGTGCTCCCACTTCCTTTGATGCATCAAGAGACACCCTAATCCTAATCTTAACAGAACTGAGATCATAGTCAGAGCTGGTGAAGCTATCAAGCAAATGAGATAATAAAAACAATGCATTGATGAGTCTCGCCTATAACCCCAGAACTTCAGACTCTGAGGCAGAATTGCCATGACTTAGAAGTTAGCCTGGGAAACAGAGTGAGTTCTATGCTAGCTTGATTTACAGTGACACTCAATGTTCAAAATAAAACAATAATAAAGAGGAAGTAACAACATGAAAAAAATGAATGAATGTGTGTCAATGGCTTTTTTGCTTTATTTACTTGTCTATATGTTTATTTGTTTTGAGGTAGGCGAATGTGTTACATTGGAGAAATTTTAATTATCTATTTATTTATTTTCCCCAGACAGCCTTTCTCAGTAATCAAGGCTACTCTGATATTACAAATATGGAAAGGCTTAGTTTATTTTAGAAACCAAGTTTTGATAAAATGAGTGATTGGAGATAAAATTGAAAATTAGTAAGTGGTGGCTAACTAAATACTTAACATACAACAACGTGGTATTTGCACATTATCTTATATAGGATGGAAGCCATAGTAATATTCTGGGTAAGGTAGTAAAATGATCCAAGATATTTGGAATAGACAAGGAAGTGTTTGCACCTCTGTGAGAAATGGAAAAGAGTGGAAAGCCCGCAAACTGGCAGATCTATTACAGGGGCCTTGCAGAATCCTTGCAAGGATTTAACTCTAAGATTTAACAGTGGGGAGTTGCTACAGTGTTGTGATGTGGCTAGTCATGTTTTATGTGTGGTTAGTACTCAAGAAAGATGCCTGAGGAAATCTAAACCCAAGACCAACCAATGGAGGAAGAAGAGGGGGAGACTTTTACCTTTCAGACAGAAATTGCTGGGTTAATGTCCCTGATCACCAATACTCCCTATTTGAATGAAGAGATCTTTCTGAGGGAGCTCATTTCAAATTAAACAGATGCTCTGAGTAAGATGAAATATGAGAGTTTGACAGGTGCTACTAAACCAGACTCTGGGAAGGAGTTTCAGATTAATCTCATTCCCAACAAACTCTTGATTGAACTATTAATATTGTGGATACTGGAGTTGGAATGACTAAGGCTGACTTGATCAATAACCCTGACACTATTGCAAAGTCTAGCACCAAAGCTAGTGCAGATAACTTTATGATTGATGATTTTAGTGTTGGTTTTCAGTCTACATATTTGGTTGCTGAGAAAATAACTGTGGTCACAAAGCATAATGATGATGAGCAGTATGTCTAAGAATCCTCAACAGAGGGATCATTCATAGTGCAGACTAATGAAGATGAACAAATGGGTCATGAAATAAAAGTTATCTCACATCTTAAGGAAGGCCAAATTGAGTATTTGAAGGAAAGGGAAATAAAGGAGATTGTGAAGAAACATTTTCTGTCCATTGGTTATCCCATTTCTCTCTTTGTAAAGGAGCACGATAGGGAAGTCAGTGATTATGAAACTGAAGAAAAGGAAGATAAAGCAGAAGAGGGAGTAAAAAAATAAAAGGAATATGATGACAACTCTGAAAAAGAAGGTATGTAGGAGAAAGAGGTGGAGGAGAAGAAGGAGGAGGAGGAGGAGTACGAGGAGGAGGAGGAGAAGGAGGAGGACGAGGAGGATGAAGAGGACGAGGAGGACGAGGAGGAGGACGAGGACGAGGACAAGGAGGAGGAGGATGAGGAAGATGCTGACAATAAGAAGAAATATAAGGAAAAAATATGTTGATTAAGAAGTCCTCAACCAAACAAAGCCTATTTGGACCAGAAATCCTGATGACATTACTAATGAAGAATGTGGAGAGTTCTACAAGCCCTTAACCAATAATTGGGAAAAGCATTTGGCAGTAAAGCATGTTTTCATTGAAGGGCAATTGGAATTTTGAGTTCTATTTGTCCCAAGACATGATTCTTTTCATCTGTTTGAAAACAGAAAAAAAAATTCAAGTTGTATGTATGCAGAGGTTTCATCATGGATACCTATGAGGAGTTAATCCATGAGTATTTGAATTTTATTAGAGAGGTGATGTATTCTAAGGATCTCTCTCTAAATATTTTCCTTGAAACGTGGTAGGAAAGCAAAAATTTGAAAGTTATGAAAAATAATTTCATCAAGAAATGTTTAGAACTAGTCATTGAACTGGCAGAAGATAGAGAGCCACAAAATTTTTATGAGCAACTCTCAAAAAAAACAAAAGGTTGGAATTCATGATGACTCAAAATTGGAAGAAGCTTTCAGAGCTTCTGCGGTACTCCTCATTTGCTTCTGGGGATGAGATTATTTCGCTCAAGGACTGTTGCACTAGAACAATTTTTATCACAGGTTAAAGGTAGGACCAAGTAGCTAATTCAACCTTTGGGGAACATCTGGGCAATCACTGCTTAGATATGATGTCTATTGTTGAGCCCATAGGTGAATTTATGTGCAGCAGCTGAAGGAATTTGATGAAAAGGCCTTCGTGTCAATTATGAAAGGACAGGAACTTCCATAAGATTAAAAAGAGAATAAAAATCAGCAAAAGAAAAAAAGATGAGGTTTGAAAACCTCCGCAGTATTACGAAAGACATCTTGGAGAAAAAGTTTGAAATGTTGTTGTGTCAAACTGATTGGTGACATCCCCATGCTGTACTGTCACTAGTACACATTCATTGACAGCAAACTTGGAAAATATCACAAAAGCTCAAGCCCTCAGAGACAATTCAACAAAGGTTTACATGGCAGCAAAGAAACATCTGGAGATAAACTCTGACCACTCCATTGTTGAAACCTGAAGGCAAAAGTCAAAGGCTGACAAAAATGACATGTCTCTGAAGGATCAGGCCATTTTGCTATATGAAACTGCACTCCTGTCTTCTGGCTTCAGTCTGGAAGATCCCTGGCACACATGCTAATAGGATCTAAAGAATGATCCAGCATGGTCTAACTACTGAAAAGGATGACCCTGCTGCAGATAGATGATACCAGCAATGCTGTAACTGAAGACATGCCATTCGTGAAAGGAGATAACACCTCACATGTGGAAGTAGACTAAGCTTCACCAGAAGAACCACATGGTTAATGTTTACCTTAATTCCTTCTGTGAACATATTATCCAGGATTTTTTTTTGTTTATTTTTGTAAACATTTAAACATATCTGCATGGCAAAAAAACTAAGCAGAAGGTAAAATTTCTTTCTACTCATGATACTGTGATACTGTATGTTTGTTTCAACAGGTTGGTAGAAGGTTTGTTGGAAAACATAAGGTAACACATTGTTAACCATGTAGTCTGAAGTGTTTAGCTATGGAGCTTAATTGCATAGTAGCCCAAATCATTTGTCACTAAAATATTCCAAGACATATCTTCATGTTTAAAAGGAAAAAAAATGTTAGGACCACTTGAGATTAATCTTCCAGAATCTACTGCTAAATTTTTCATTCCATGCAATTAATTCTGCATGTACTTGTCCTATTTAAAAAATACACAAACTGAAACAACTTAACAGGAATTCCATACATGGTTTGTTTTCCACGTACAGAGAACAAAATCCTAAACTTTCCTTGGTCTTGTAACACAAGAAGGCTTTTGAATGGAAATATAGTCCCAGCCACATTCTGCTTTAAAAAGTAAATACAGATGAGATTTAAAAAAAAAAAAAAAGAGTTCACAGTAGGGCTTGGGTGAGTAGGACACTGGTGTAGCTGAAGTTTTCCCTGGTCCTTCCCAGCCCCATGGACCCTGCAGCCACTTATACAATAATCACTCAGAAACTTATATTAATTAAAACTGCTCAGCCATTAGCTCAGGCTACCACTGACTAGCTCTTACACTTAAACTCAGCCAATTTCTGTTTATCTATATGTTGCCACATGTTTTGTAGCTTTACTTGTGTGCCATTACATGCTGCGCCCTGGATGGTGGGCTGGCATCTCCTCACTCAGCCTTCCTCTTCTCAGAATTCTCTTTGTCTGCTTGTCCCACCTACACTTCCTGCCTGGCTACTGGCCAATCAGTGTTTTATTAAACTAGTGTACAATAGCATTATCCTAGAGCGTATTGGCTATGAAAAGTTTGAAATATGTTGGGGTAACTCTACTGTATGCTGAATTAGAAGTATATGGTTTAGTGGCATGAAAACGTCTATGACCTGAGACAAAGGGAAATGTGATATACCATCTACATGAGAAAAAAATTGCTTTTCTTTATTTTTTGAGATTATAATACAATTACATCACACCCACTTCCTTTTCCTACCTCCAAACCTTCCATATACCTCCCCCTTTCATTATTTCAAATTCATGGCCCAACCTGGGTTTTGAGTAACTAAGATTACATGCCTGTTCCACTATACCAGATTGATATCTGTCTATCTATCTATCTATCTATCTATCTATCTATCTATCTATCTACCTATCTATCTATCCTATTTAGATGTAGATATTACTATATGCATAGACATGGATATTCCTAAATACACTTTTCTCAGTCCAAATGATGGTATTTGTATATGTTTTCAGGGCTGATCATTTATTATTAGATAAGCAACTGGTGTGCTCTTCCTTGGTGAAGACAATTTCTTCTGCTCTAGGAACTTCTTAGTTTCTTATAGTTCTTTGTCTAGGGTTGAAGCCACCTCAGCTTGCCCTGGAACCCTAATTATTGGTGTTGTCCTTATTCAGGCTATATTTAGGCAGCCATGTTAATAAGACTTAATGGGTTAGCTTCTGAAGTTTCTAGGAGACAGAATCTCACAGCAAGCTCTGGCTCTTAAAATCACAGATTTTTAAAGCATTTTGGAGACAGGTTCTCACAATGTACCTCAGGCTGACCTTGAAAATACAGTGTAATCCAGAGTATCCTTGAATTCACAATAATTTTCACCTCAGTTTCATGAGTGCTAGAGTTACTGTTGTGCTCTACCACACCTAGCTAAGCAGGTAATGTTCAGTCAGTCAGTAGAAAGAGAGTCAGTCTGCACCATCTGTGTTTGACAGGGCCACAATGTCAAGTAGGAAATGAAGACAGATTTAGGGTTGGAAAATGGAAAAGGTGATACGATGAGGAAAGACTCTCACTATGAGCATGGAGAAGCTGGAAGCTGACTGAGTAGAAGTGGGACACTCTATGGGATTAGAGAATTGTGTTTGGCTTTCTCTGTTTGTTCCTAAAGTAACTATATGGGGCAAAAATGTTGATAGTTCTGGACAATATATTATAGAGATTGTGGTTTGTGGCAGGATGTTTCAGACAATAGGTCAGAGTTTTACATTGTATGTGGTCTGACTATTTTTCATTTTTATATTCAATTTCTCACATTAAACCTTGCTCTGTCATTAAATGTGTGAACATACATGACCCATTTGTCCTTCTTATGTAGAAATGAGAAATAATGCACCAATTCGGTGCCTGGGCAGCTTTGTTAACACATAAATTTCTGAGTAGACCACATCTTTGGGAAGAGATAAAATAATAACTTATCATTTGTTCTTGGGTACACACAGACACCTCATATATACATGTATTAATACAACAATAATAAAGTTAAATTTTAAATTAATAATTATAAATTTTACAACATATACAGCATGATGCCATCATCATAATCAATTGTCATCACCTCTCAATGAAATCCTTTACTCAATTAACAATTACTTTCCCTGTTTTCAATCCTTTTAATCATACTTCTAGTCCCAGGTAACCATTGATTGGCTTACAGTTTTATAAATTCCTGTAAGGCTGTGTGTGCCACTGCATAGGTGCAGTGGTTGGAGGACAACTTTATGAAGACTCTTCTCACCTTTTACTTTTATTGACTTATATTTTAACAATGGAGAAATTTTATTTATTTTTTTACTTAAAACTTTCATTTTTGAGAATTTCATATGCAAACACTGTATTTACAATATATCTACACCTTCCTCTTTCCCTTCAATTCCTTCCTGCTTCCATTACTTCTTCCTTAATTATTATTGTTATAAACACACACACACACACACACACACACACACACACACACACACACACACACACACACACACACCATAATACTGGGTCCATTTAGTGTTGTTTGTATGTAATGCATTTACGGCTGATCATTTGGGATTGGATAACCTGTCAATAACCTATCACAGAGCTTATTCTGGAGAAATCCAATTTGTCCTCTCTCAGCTGCCTTTGATTGGTCATCTACAACTCTTCATTTGGGGTGAGACTTTCTGATATTTCCCTCCTCCATGCTAGCATGTCAACTAGTGTTGTGACTACACAGGTCTTGTTCAAGCAATAATATTATTGAGATTATATGGGTGTTGCTTCCCTTTAGTATATACAAGATACTATCTAACAGCAAGTATGCTCTGACTCTTACACTACTTCTGACCCCACTTTTATATTTTCCCTGCAACTTAGCTATAAGGTTTATGCTGTAAATATATCAGTTGGGGCTGAGCACCCCATGATCACTTGTTGTCTGCACTTTGACTAGTTGTAGATCTCTGTAATGGCCTCCACTGAAAAAAGGAGCTCCTTTGACAAGAGCTGAGAGCTATGTTTCTTTGACCATGTAAGGATAACTATTTGGGATCCAGTGAGAAATCATACTGGCTCAGAAAGATGGCAGTGCTAGATTCTCCTTTGCAGTATGTTTCCTCTCATGCTGTGGGTAATTCGTTTACAGTAGAGCTTAAGTCCAATTAGATAGCTATTGTTTACCCCCAAGATAAAAGGGCCACTATGGCACCATTGGGAATATCTTGTCATATTGGTCACTGTTGTACTTCATAGGCTCTATAGCCAGACCAGACTATTCATTGCCTTTTCCCTTGTTGGCTGCATAGCAGCACCTCCTGATACTATGAGATCTAGTCTTCAAGGAAGAGGCTGCTACCTCAGTTCCAGAATGATTCCTCTAAGTCCAATGTATTTGATGTTTTGATCAACATGGTTATGCTTTCAAGTGCTGGAAGGCAGCCAGGCACAATAACCTACATTGTTTTTGAAGACTCCTATGCTCTGCTTACTGCAACTTGAAGGGAGATTTCTGGCTCTGAGGATTTTGTGAGATAGTCTATGATCATAAAGATATATAGTATTTATCTCTCCTTCCTCTCTCTACCTCTGCATCACCCTCTCCCCTCTCCCAAATTGATATCTCATATCTATTTTCCATCTTTCTCCCTTCATACTATATATGTTTTTTATTCCCATTTCTAGATCTCCTTCCCTCAACTCCTATGAGTACTAGGAGTAATAGTAATTTAGTTTCTTCACATGATTTTCTTTATTTTCTAAATGTTTATCTATGAATAAGTAGCATTGTTCTGGTTTCTCTTTTCCTTATTTTTATTTAAATTACATTTAATATATTAATATATAATATAATATATATAATAATATAATAGAAGCTTTACACATACATATATACAAATATTCAGGTTTGCATATTTAAAAAACTGAATACAGCTATTGTTACCTGCACAGGACCATCATGTTAATCAGTGAACATTCTAATATGCAGGGGGAAGTAGCTTATGAGGCACACTTATAGGTTAAGTGCTATTGCCAGTTGATGACTTCTAGAAAAGAATGTTTTAGTTTTCTTTAAGGGTATGGCCCCTGGTATGTTGCTTCATGTTTGAAGTTGAACATATGATTGCTCTGCTTTCTGCTCCAGAACTTGCTACTATGCGTTGTGAGAATTATAATTGGTCTTACTAATAAAAACTCAGAGTCAGATATCAGGGTAAATCTATTTCTGGGGTTTTATTACCCCTTTCTGTTTATTTAGCATATCTTTTAGAGTTTGATTAGATCTTTCTATAACTTCTTGTCCTATAGGATTGTGTAGTATACCTATAAGATGCTTTATGTTGTAATACACATACACACACACACAAAAAAAAACCCCTGATTTTACTAGCAGTATATGCTGGAGTATTGTCAGTCTTAATTGGTATAGGTATTCTCATAAAGGCCATGACTTGTAATAGATATGAAATTACAGAATGAGCATTTCTAAAACTCAAAGCAGTTGACCATTGAAATCCTGAATGTGTATCTATGGTATGGGGTACATATTTTAATTTTCCAAATTCTGCAAAATGAAATATATCCGTCTGCCAGATTTCATTTCTTTGAGTACCCTTTGGATTACTTCCTGCAGGTAGTGGAGTTCAGTTACACAAGGAATAAGTAGGATGTTTCCTTATAATTTCCTTGGCTTGTTGCCAAGTGATGGAAAATCCTTTTTCAAACTCTTGCTATTGACTTAGTGTTTTTATGAAATTCTGAGGCCTCCAGCACATTTCCTGTCAATAGTTGATCAGTTTCATCATTACTTTGTGCTAGAGGCACACATGTATGGCAGACTTGTATGGAGTCTGATGTGTGTTATATATAAGGGATGATTGCTATTCCTGATTTTTCTTATAATTGTATGAATAATGAAGCTAATTTTCACTCATCAGAAATAAATTCAGCAGTTTCAATGTACAAAACAACTGTTTTTGCATAGTGAGAATTAGTAACTATGTTAATAGGTTCTGTAAAGTCCATTAATACCATCAGAATAGCATATAATTCTGACTTTTAGACAGAATCCTAAGAGCTTTGAGCAACTTTACTTAAATTTCCTGATTTATAACATGTCTTTTCTGATTTTTTTTGCCTTAGAATAAAATGTAGGGTCTCTGGAAATTGGTGTTCCCTGTAGAATATGAAGAAGAATCCATTCAGTTCTCTTTATAAATTGAACTCTCTTGCTTTTGGGATATTAGTTGTTAATCTCACCCAAAAATTGACTGCAAGCTCTTTGCCAATGTTCGTTTTCTGCCCATAATGAGTAATTTCTAGCATTAGTAAAAAGTACTTCAATTTCAACTAGGTCTATTCCTGCTAATTGACAAAGTCTCAATTTTCCTTTTAGAATTGACTCAGAGACATTTTTCACATAAGTTTTGAATTTTTTACTCTGTTTATGTGGTAAAAAGATCCATTCTAAGATAACATCTTCCCTCTGCATTTATATTCCTGTAGGAGAATGCACAGAGGGTAAAATAACCAGAATGTAATCAAACTTTGGATCCAAACAATCCACATGAGCATCCTGTAATTTCTTTTGCACTAAAGCCAATTCTCTCTCAGCTTTAGCTGATAATTCTATTGGACTATTTAAGTACTTAAATAAGGTTTGGAATAAGTTACTCAGTTCTGGATTTGTTACTCCAGTAGTAAACTGTAGATGGGCAATGTCTCCCAGTAATTTTTGAAAGTCATCAAGAATCCACAATTAATCTCCTAATTTGCATCTTTTGAGGTCAAATTTTTTGTAGACCTATTTTATATCCTAAGCAATTAATATAATAATATCCTCTTTGTATTTTTTTCAGAAGTAATTTGTAATCCTGAACAAGGCAAAATTTTCTTTACTTCTTCAAACATTCTTCCTAAAGTATCTACATTTGAGTCAGCTGCTAAAATATCATCCATATAATAGTAAACTACAGATTGAGGAAATTGCTTACATATCATTTCCAATGGCTGTCATACACAGGAGGGGCTATTTAACATCCTCTGTGGGATAACCTTCCTTTATATCTCTTAATAGGCTAATAATTATAAATAGGCATCATGAAGGCAATTTTTCTTTGTCTTTTTCTTGTAAAGGTATAGTGGAGAAACAATCTTTTAAATCAATAACTATAAGAGGCCATCCTTTGGGTAATAGAGAAGGCAATGGAATTCCAGATCATTGGATGAATCACCTTATTAACAGCTCTTAGATGTGTTACCATTCTCCGTTTCCAGATTTCTTTTTAATAACAAATACAGGAGAATTGCAAGGGCTGGTTGATTCTTCAATATGCTGAGCATTTAGTTGCTCCTGTACCAGCTGTTCTAAGGTCTGCAATTTCTCTGATGTTAAAGGCCATTGCTCAACCCATGTAAGTTTTCCATCAACCATTTTAGAGGTAGGACTGTTGGTGTCTTTGAAAGATCAGCAGCTGTTGTGCCCTGGTCTTATACAACCCGAATGGTCAGTGACTGTTCTTTATAATACCTTCTAAATATTTTTCTAAGAAATATATGTTAATTTGTAGTTTGTTTGTGATATTGGAGGAATGTTAATCTGAGTCTTCCATTGTTGTAACAAATGACATCCCCATGATTTCGTTTCTATGTTAGCCACATATGGCTTTAATTTTCCTCTCTGTCCCTTTACATTTGACACAATGTTTTACCTGAGATAAAGCTACAGTCCCTAAAAGCTGAACATTTACCTCAAAAGAGGCTAATTTGGATGCCAAGATTCTGGTGCAATTATTATTACATTTGCATCTTTGTCTACAAGGCCTTCAATGACAATGTCATTTATTCATATTTTTAATTTTGGTTTGTGTTCATTTATAGAAGTTTGCTAAAATATTCACTCTAGGGTTTCACCTGAATTTTTTGTTCTCTCTTCTATAGCTGTTCTATCATCCAGAACAGTATTTTTTTTTTAACAATAGGCATTAGGTTCCTTAATTGCTCTGGGAAGGAGTTTCCTCTATGATGACAGGAAACAACTGAACTGAATTTGACATGGGGGCTTGTTAGAGGTCCCTCAAGGCATTTCCTGATGGTATTTCTTGACTGTCCCTTGTTGATCCACATTTATTAGTCCATTATCTGCCTTTGCCACACCTTTTGCATACTCCAGAAGAGAGGGGAGCTCTCTTTGGATGAGTCTTAGAAAAAAGCATTGTTTCTAGGAATGTCCTGTTTACAATTCCTTTTTAGATGACCTTGTTTATCACAATTGAAAAACTTGGCATTTTGGTTTTCCTTCAATCATCAAGGTTGTGAGATTCTATACTGATTGTATCTCAGATTCATTTTTTCCAAGTGTGCTGATGTTAACTTTAATGGACTAATTAGTCTTTTGTGCTGTGCTTTAGCATTTTAAAAAGCCAGAGTGTAGAGAGCTGCGCACAGCCACACCCATAAGATGGCACTGGCTTCCGCCCCCACCATCCCGATGGTGAGTGCTCCCGAGAGTAAACAACTCCATATTTGGCTTAGTCCTAGGATCTGGCTTGCTTCCATGAACCTGGACCTATCTGCAGTGCCCACGTGGCAGGATGGGGTTGACCACCCAGGGACTATTTAGGTCGTGGGCAGGCTTTCCCCGGGGTCAGAAGATTGTTCAAGGTTCCTGAGTAAACTGCTGAAAGAAGAGCTCGGTGTTGCGTCTTCCTTGCTGGTCGAGGCGGTCGTGACACCAGAGATTCAATTATTATTTGTCTAGCTTCTGAATTTGGTATAATTCTATTTACTGTTGAAGTCATTCTTTGTAAGAAATTAGTGAAGGTCTCTTTTCAGCCCTGTTTAACTTTAATAAATGACTGTTTTCTTTCCTACTTCTTCAAGTCTCAAGCAAGTCTTCAAAGCTGCTGTGCAGCATAAAGTCAGGGTATGGTCATCATATAGAGATTGCCTATTTACATTAGCATAATATCCCTCTCCAAAAAGTTGTTCTTGAGAGATTTCCACATCTCTAGCCCTATTTCATTGTTCAATGGTCTTAGCCTTATCTTTCCACCAAGTCTTCCACTGTAATTGAGGACCAGGCTCCAATACTGCTGTAACCAAGTCTCTCTAGTCATGAGGGATAATTATATTACAAGTTGATCACTAGTTTAACATCTGCTTCACAAAAGGTGAATGCATGCCATATGAGACTATTGCTTCCTCAAATATCCTTAAATCTATCATTTCCATAGGAGTCTATTCAGCTCTTACACAGCCTTGAGGATATCTATCATTTGGCAATTCCTATAAGGTTACTGGATAAATTAAAGTAGGTTGTTTGAAAACTTTAGGCTTTTCCTCTCTAATCTTATAATGCAATGCAGAGATTGTTTCTCCTTTAAATTCCTCTGTCTGGGTATGAATACCTCTATGATCTGTTTTAATAAGTTTTTCTAAAACTTGTATCTTAGCACTCATATTTACCAACCTTTTAGTGATAAAATCAAAATGATAAAACTGATAATGTTTATGATTTACATTACACAAATCCCATCTAAATTTATTATCCTCTCATCTAATTGTTCCATTTTCAAACTGTCCAGTGTATTATCATACAGAGACCTAACTCCCTCCATTGTAATAGTGTTTCCCATTTTAAAAAATGGGAAAAACTCTCTCTTATAACTAATTCCTCCCTTTAAGAATTCCCAATTGTCTCACCAAATCTGCTAATAATGATGATTCATAGGACTGTGAAGTGTGAAGCTGACTGCTGCTCTATAGAACAGTGGAAGCTTGAGTGGGTATCAAAGCAGCTATGTAGTGTGGCAACAGCTCAAGGAGGAGGTCCAGGGAAAACCCACAACCCACCAGGAGAGGGAATCAGTTGTCTGAAATATGCACGCAGAGGATCATGAGGAAGAAACATGTGTGTTGGGAATTGCCTAAAAGCAGAGCTGGTTGGTGGTGGCAGGCTAATTCAAACAGCATTCTGAACCTACATACCTGTGGATTTTGCTTCAGAGAGGCTGCAACAGAAAAATCCCAGATTCACTCAGAGGGCTTGTGGGGAAAAATGGAAAATCTAGCCAGCAGGGTAGTGACTCTGGCTGAATGTGCAAAGCCACAGGCAAGTGGCTTTTTTGTGAATTCATGCCCCAAAGTTGGATGCCAGATGTAGCATGAATTCTAATTGGTCTTAATAAGAAAAACTTGGAGTCAGATATCAGGGTTAATGCTGAAAATTCAGATAAGTAAAGGAACAGCCAAAGTCACCTCTTACCTCCACAACTCCTCAGACCAAACAAGGGGCCAACATCCTGTCTCTCCCCACCTCCCTTAAGTTCCTCTCTCTGCTCAGCCATATCACTTCCTTTCTGCTGTCTATACGGACCTCCAGACCTCTACAGTTAACTAATGGCTAGCTTCACCCTCTGACCCTCAGGAAAGCTTTATTTGTTAGAGCACAAACAAAGTATCACCACAGCTATAGACACTTCCTCTTAAACCATAGGCACAAATACATTGTTTCTTTTAGGTTACTTTTTGTGATAGCATTTTATCCCAGAAATATAGACCTTCCCTAGTTCAGGAGATACTTAAGATTATGTACTCAAGTCTACAGATTCAGATCTATGATCCACAAATAAAAGACAACATGTGGCATTAATCTTACTGGATCTGTGCTACTGTAGCAAATCTTTTTCTACACAACCTGCTCCCAAATAATGACACAGAGACTTACTATTAATTATGAAAGCTTGGCCTTACCTTAAGGTTGTCCCACTAGCTCTTATATCTTAAATTAACCCATTTATTTTTATCTAAATTCTGTCACAAGGCTCATTACCTAATCTCTCCATACTTCTCATGCTGCTTTCTCTGTGTCTAGCTGGCAACCCTGCCTTTCTTATTCCTCAAATCTTCTCTGTCCCCCAAAGTCTTGCCTAACCTATTCCTACCTAGCTATTGATCATTCAACTCTTTATTAAACCAATCCCAGTGACACATCTTCACACAGTGTAAAGGAATATTCTGCAACATTTCCCCCCTTTTGTCTAAATAGAAAGGTAAGTTTTTAATTCTCATATATTCTGTAGGTCTTTGAAGTGTTTGAAGATCACTTATCTATCTAAAATATATTTCTGTATGACCTTGCAAACATGACTATACCTAACATGACTGTAAGTTTGATTGTTATAAATGACTATTAACCTGTATTTCTTTATTATCTTAAATAGTTTTCAGAGACTAAAACTTTACATTACATTTTTAAAGAGCTGCATAGGTATAATGCCTTAAAGAAGAATAGAAACTTATACACAGTATAACAAAAATAACCTTAAATTTGCATCAATATATAAAAATCCATAACAATGTAAAATTGTAGTTGTTCAAAAGGAGACTCAACAATCCACATTTTTGTCACATCATTTCTATACTATATCCCCCCTTTTTCCCTTCAGAAAGAAATCCCCAAATCTAATCTCCTTTGTTCAGCTTTTTTCTTGACCATGACCAATAACACCTTGTAACCATCTCTACTAAACAAGGACAAACATCCATAACCCATGGAATGACTAAAAATCAACTACTCCATCTCTTAGGAATGTTGGTCTCATGTTCACTAGACTGATTCCTTTTGTCTAGGGGAGGTGATGGCATCTTTAGGGAACCAGGAAAAAAATGGGATAATGGTCAAATACTTGGAGACCTTGGTGTATCCTTTGTTGTCCATTCTCTGTGTAGTAGGAAAGTTCAGGGTTTATCTGAAGTGCTGAAGTACTGGAGAGAGTAGTTTGTGAGGCTGGAATACCTCAACTAGTAGCTTTGAAGGTGATCTGGATGCAGAATTTTAAGGAAACTGCAATAGAAGCATTCTGAGAGGGTGGATCTGAGAGGAGGGCTACTTGTCTTTATTGGTATCTGGTCCTTTTTTTCTGAAAACACACAAAATTTTAAGGATAACATACATATTTGCATTAACATAAGTATGAAATGTGCAGTGTGCACAAATCAGTTACAGATAATTTTTGTTTCATGTTTGAGCTGGTAAAAGGCATCTATAAACTTTATAAGTTTGTTTGGACTATATAATCAAATTGTAATATAAAGACCCATCCATGTTTTATGAAAGGATGGCATGTAATGATAAGTCATGAGGACCTTATAGCCAACAAGATTTATTTTGTCTCATACAGTCTCAGAGCTGGTCCCATGTCAAGGGATCAGCTTATACATCACCTGTCTTGTAGTCTTTTTTGGCTTTTCCCCTTATGTTTGTTGCCAAGATCCTCAGGAGGTCTCCCTAAATCAAATCTGAACTCAATTAACTTTAAAGGAATCTCTAGCTTTTCATTTCCTGTGGAAGCAAAAGCATAGCCTATTCCACAGTACAACGTATTGTCTGATGTCCATTTTGAAGCCAAGATATTCTTAAAGTATACAGGCTAGTTTAATTCAGCAGTCCCTTCCACAATCCAATGTCTTTCAGGAGCTTTTGTTCTCCATTCATTAGCATTGAAAAAATTCAGTCAACAAAGCACCATACAGGAACAAGATGCCCTGTGTATTTCCCATCTTTACATGAATTTTTAAAAATATTATTTTACTCTCTCTTTAAAGACTTTATTGTGGTTGATATATTGTGCATCCCAATAAATTTATCTGGGAGTCAGAGAACAAAACAGCCACTATATTAAACATAGAGATTAGGCAGTGGTAGCACATGCCTTTAATCCTAGCATTCCAGAGGCAGAGATCCATGTGGATCTCTATGAGTTCAAGGCTACACTGGGAATAGAGCCAGGTGTGGTGGCACACACCTTTAATCCCAGGACTTGAGATCTCATGGCTTTGCTTGGGAAAGACATGTGCCTTTAATCCCAGGAAGTGATGGCAGGAAGCAGAAAGGTATGTAAGGTGTGAGGACCAGGAACTAGAGGCTTTTTAGGGTTTTTAGCTTTTAGGCTTTTAGCAGCAGTTCAACTGAGATCCATTCAGATGAGGACTCAGAGGCTTCCAGTTTGAGGAAAAAAAGATCAGCTGAGAAGTTGACGAAGTGAGGTAGCTGTGGCTTGTTCTGTTTCTCTGATCTTCCAGCATTCACCCCAATGCCTGGCTCTGGGTTTGTTTTTATTTAATAAGATCATTTAGAAATTCATCTACACTTTACTATTATTTTTAAGTTATTTGTATGTTTCTATGACTGTCTATACCCATTTTCTTTTCTGTCTTCAGCATCTAAGCACATTTTTAAACATAAATACTGTACCTTTTTAGAGGGTTTTCTGTGTTTTGACCTTGCTTTACTAAATATCTGCAGCATTCTCTGACCATGTGAGACAACTCTTAAACTACCCTCTCAGCCACTGCATGGCTCAGCTTAGTGCATGGCACTGACACATGGCACTAGTGGCTGGATCCAGTCAGCAAGCAGCAGCCGATAGCCACACCTTTGTATGCCACTAAGCACCAGTCCACTTGAGAGACATCATGACTAGGAAGCTACACTTGGCTCCTTGTCCAGAACTTTTCTTAGCTTCCTCATACTCTATTTTGGATATCCAAAGCCCCACATTGGGTGGCATACATAACAAGTCTTTCTCAGTACCACCAGCTCTCAAATAATGATACAGAGACTTATTATTAATTATGAAAGCCTGGACTTAGCTTATGTTTGTCCCATTAGCTCTTATAACTTTAATTAACACATTTTTAAAATCTATATTCTGTCATATGGCTCATTACCTCATCTCTCAGTACTGGTCTCTATATCTGGCCGGCAAGCCTGCCTTTCTTCTTCCCTGACCCTTCTCTGTCCCCAGAAGTCCCACCTAACATCTTCGTGCCTATCTATTGGCCATTCAGCTCTTAATTAAAGCAATCATGATGACACAGCTTTAAACAGTGTAAAGGAATATTCTGCATTGTTGTGTCACTTAGCATATTTCCCAGGTATACTTATATACCTGCAAAATTCACAATTTCCATTTTATTTACAGTTTAATACTATTCCATTGTGTATAATTACCACATTTTTATTATCCATTTATCAATTGAAGGGCACTTATGTTGTTTCCATTTCTTAGCTATTGTGAATAGAGCAGCATTGAATTTGGCTTAGAAAATACCTGTAGAGTAGGGTATTAAATTTTTGTTTTTTTGTTTTTTTGGGTTTTTTTTTTGAGACATAATTTCTCTGTGTAGCTTTGGAGCCTGCCCTGGATTTCACTTTGTAGACCAGGCTGGACTTGAACTCACAAAGATTCTCCTGGCTCTGCCTCCCGAGTGCTGGGATGAAAGGTGTGCACCACTACCGCCCGGCTGGTATTGAATTTTTCAAGCATGTGGCAAGGAGTGGTAGAGCTGGATCATACGGTATATTTATTTTTAGCTTCTGGAAAATTCTCCCCATTGATTTCAATAGTGGATGCTACAGTTTTCAATTCCACTAACAGTAAATAAGAATTTGCCTTTTCCTGTATCCTCAAAAGTATTTGTTGTCAGTAGTTTTCTTGATCTTAGCCATTCTGATTGGGGTAAGTTTAAACATCAGTGCAGATTTAATTTGTATCTACTTAATATCTAAGTGTGAAGAACACTTTAACTGTATTCTATATCTATTTTTATGTCTTTTTAGGAACTCTTGTTACAGATTTATTGCACATTTTAAAGTGGGTCATTTTATTATGCTTTTTTAGTTCTTTATATACTCTGGATATTAATCCTTTGTCAAATGTGTAGGTGGTAAAAATTCTTCCCCACTCTGTGGTTCCCTCTTTAGTCAATTATTTAATTGTTTTATGAGGTCCCATTTGTCAATTATTGGCCTTAATGATTTGGCAAGTGGAGGCTTATCCAGAAATCTTATACTTGTGTCTTGTAGGATCATCTTTGTATTTTCTTCTTGCAGTTACATATTTCAGGTAATA
This sequence comes from Onychomys torridus, assembly GCF_903995425.1. Lineage (NCBI taxonomy): Eukaryota > Metazoa > Chordata > Mammalia > Rodentia > Cricetidae > Onychomys > Onychomys torridus. Next base: position 86,152,851 of record NC_050466.1, on the reverse strand, counting down.
TGTTGAGTTCTTTGATCAATTGGAGTTTATTTTTGATGATTCATATACAGGGATCTAATTTCATTCTTCTACATGCAGACAACTATTTTCCCAGCACCACTTATTTTATTTTTTGAAGGTGCTATCTTTCCTCTCTTGCATGTTTTAGCATCTTTGTCAAATGTACTCATGTTCATGTCTACTTTCCTCAACTGATTTACATATCTGTTCTTCTGCTAGTACTATGAAGTGTTTATTACTACAGTTCTCTACTATATCTTGAGATCTAAACTGGCAATCATTTTGGCATTGTTACTTTTGCCCAGGATTGCTGTCAATAAATATGTTTTTGTACTTCTGTATAAGGTTTATGGATTTTATTACTGTGAAGAATGTAATGCATAGAATTTTTTATTGAGATTGGACTGCATATATAAGGTGCTTTTGTTACAATGATCATAATCAATCCATGAGCATAAGAGAAGATTATTCACCTTTTAGCATCTTTTTCAATATCTTTATTCAGAAATGTTATTTTTTATTATAGAGATCTTTCAATTGCTTGCCTATGTTTACTCCTAAACATGTAAAATCCTTTAATTAGCATGCCTACTTTGGGTATATAGAAATGTGACCCTCAAAGGAAGACCTTTTAGGGATGTAGCATCTGGCTCTGAGAAAAATCTACATAGAACAAAAGGACACATCAAAATCCTACTATGACTTAGTCCTCTTTTGAACACTGTGAACACCAATGTTCTAAGAAGAATGCTTTATTTTTTGTTTTTTGTTTTTCTGTTTGTTTGTTGTTGTTTTTCAAGACAGAGTTTCTCTGTATAGTTTTGGTGCCTGTCCGGGAGCTTGCTCTGTAAACCAGGCTGGCCTTGAACTCACAGAGATCCCCCTGGTTCTGCCTCCCAAGTGCTGAGATCAAAGATGTGCACCACTGCCACCTGGGTTAGTTTTTAAAAGTGTATCACTTAACCAATAAATTAACTCCAGGTACATAACTCCCAGCACAGAAAAATATATGAAAGCTGTGTTAGTTAGGGTTTCTATTCCGAGGAAGAGACACCATGACCATGACAACACATAAAGGAAAACATCTAATTGGGGTGGCTTATATTTTCAATGGCTCAGTCAATTGTCATCATAGTGGAACATGGCAGCATGCAGGCAGACATGGTGCTAGAGTAGCAGCTGGGAGTCCTACAGTTTGACTTGAAGGCCAATTACATTCAAACTACCACAAAGCCAAGATAAAATGTCTTCTTCAAAAAGTAATAAATCCATGGTAAGCATAATGATTTTGAAGAATTTCCAGACAAAGAATTTAAAAGAATAATTATAATGATGCCCAAACAACTCAAAATACATATACACTCCAAGAGAAAAAATGGTCTGAATGAAATTTGAAAGTCAGTACAAGATATTAAACAATGGAACAACATAAAATACCTAAATATGACTACACAGAATTACAGCCATCTCATATTTGACAGATGCCAAAAAACATACACTGAAGAAAAGACAACATTAATCATGTTTATATTCTATAAATAATTGCATCCAAAGAAATGGTTATAGCATAGGATTCCAAAATGATATATGTTTACTATACCTTACTTAAAATGGTAGAATATAGATGTCACTAGGCTGTGAGATAGTGCATTGTAATAAGATTATAGAAAAATTATGGGAACTATACAAACTGATATATTCTACTATAATACAAACACATCAAAATGTAAACATAAAATGTTCTAAGAACATTCAGAAAAAAAGAGAATCAGATATAAGTATAAGAAGGCAGAGAAAAATTACCTGATTAGAAGAGAAATAATGCCATAAAATGGATAAACTCATTGAAAAAAATTAAATGAAATAAATTGCATAATGTGGCAACTTTGTGAGAGGAAAAAATATATAGTTACAGGAAATTTATTCATAGACTTCCCAGATAGGAATCCCATAAAACCCTAAATAGACTGAACGTGAAGATGATTATATGTGATCATTTTAATTAGTGTTAAATTTAAAAGCAAACAGGAATTTTATAGTGGCATAATGTATAAGTGAACGTTTTCAATAGAAAGATAATTCATCACAGATCCTACATACCTGAAGGTAGTCACAAAATAAATTTAACAATACAGAAAGGGTAAGATTCTAATCAAGATTACTATATTCTGAAAAACTAGTCTTTGAAAAAACTGAAGTGATTCAAGTCTTCTTGGCAATCAAAACCTGAGTGTATTATGTCTAAAGCTGATTTTTAAGAAATTTATTAGGTGGTGGGGCATCTTCAAGCTGAAGTAAAGAGACACTAAATAGCAATGAAGCATATAGAAGTGTAATTTTCATTAGCAAATATATGTATGTATTTGTATTGTATATTAGAATTATCATACATTTCTATGTACAAATACAATAATACAGGAATGGTAACATATAGATTATATGAAACTGCAGCATAACACTTAAAAAACAGAAATATTAAAAGTAATTATAATTCCCCAAATTTAATAATATATTAAAAATATGAAAGAAGTCAATGACTTCAAGAAAACATAATGCATGTGTGTGGGAGTACTAAAGCATATGTTTTAACATGTAATTGAATTTATGATTAACTTAATTCACCATTGAAATTAAAATAATATCTATAAAAGCTCATGGTAGACATAAAAATAAAAATGAAGATAAAAAGGAAGAAACAAAAATCAATCAAATAATGGTGACAATAAAAGAATATATTATTAAGAGAACTAAAATGGGAATCAATAAAGAAGACAATAGAAAACTAGGTCCTAATTTGTTTAGATTATTAAGCTAAGATAAAGTTCAATATATACAGAAGATTCTTTGAAACAAACTCCAAGAATGAAGATGTGTTTAAACAAGATTCAACTTAGTTTAACACTTAATTCTATGCATATGACCTTCTGGAAAATACAGTAATAGAAGCCATATTAATATGATTGGAGATCTTATATACAGTCTATTCATGGTTGGTATGGATAATGTATCATATAATAATTTCCAAAAATTTCAAGGCTATGTTCCAACTTCTCCAGAGATGATTTAAGAATTGTTTAAAGGTATGTGTACTATACCTTGCCAAGATCCCCCTACACAGGTCCCTTTAACCAACAATAATAGATTGTTGTTGTAAATTACTTCCGTAAAAATGTGTTTATACAGCATATTACCATGCAGAATTAATATATATAACAAAAAAGACAAAAGAGTAGACTCAGTAAACAACTGTATTAGGGTTCTCTAGAGTTATAGAACTTATGGAATGAATCTATCTATGTACACATGTACATATATAAGGTAATTTATTGGAATGACTTACAGGCTGCAGTCTAACTAATTCAACAGCAGCTAGATGTGAATGGAAAGTTGAAGAATGTAGTAGTTGCTCAGTCTCAAGAGACTAGATGTCACAGCTGGTCTTTTATATACTCTGGGATCCCAAAGAAGTAGGCTCCAATGCTGGTAAAGGAATGGATGTGCTGGCAAGGTGAGGGCAAGCAGGCAAAGAAGAAGGAAAACCTTCCTTCCTCAATTGTCCTTATATAGGCTTCCAGCAGAAGGTGTGGCCCAGTTTAAAGGTGTGTCTTCCTGCCTCAAGATCTGAATCCCATGGGTACCCTCCATTTCTGGATTATAGTTCATTCCAGAAATATTCAAGTTGACGACCAAGAATAGCCATCTCAAACCACCCCTTGTCAAGTTGACAATCATATCTTCTTATGTCATGATTAATTTTCCAAATGAAAACAATAACCAGGTCATAATAGCATCTAAACATAACTGTCCCACAGACAATTGCAAACTCAATATGTGTTTAACCAGGTCATAATTTCATAATTACACCTAACCTCATATAACTACCCCTTGTACAACTAACTGTAAATGCATTATAAATTTAGAATAGGTGGCAACGTCCCTTGAGGGGCATCCATTAGTATTAAACTCAATATGATAACCATTTATATTCTCTCTCTCTCTCTCTCTCTCTCTCTCTCTCTCTCTCTCTCTGTCTTGTTTTTTTAAGACTGAGTTTCTTTATGTAGCTTTGCACCTTTCCTGGAACTCGCTTTGTAGATCAGGTTGGCTTCAAACTCACAGAGATCTGCCTGCTTCTGCCTCCAGAGTGCTGGGATTAAAGGCGTGTGCTACCACTGCCCAGCATCATTTATATTCTCTTAATTGTTGTTAAAGAAATGGATAGAAAGCACAAATATCTGTACAAATACATTCTTCATAACATATAAGAGAAGCACTTATGTCAATTGTAAACCTCATTTCTGCAACTGGTCACATGGCCTTAGATGATATTTAGAACTATCTTTCTTTACTATCCATGCTACATTTCCTCCACCCTCTACAAGCACTTCATCAGGTCTTGGCTCTTTTCCTGGAGAAGTGACATAGCTACATTCCTGATGGTCCTGTGTCTTTTGTCATCCTGCCTGGATTAGGCTATTGCATTTTTCCATTAACTTTAATCAAAGAGCACAGTAGCACCAAGAGACACCCTAAAGGATCTCCTGCACTCCAGACATAATCCTTCTTACCTCCATTGTGGAGTGGCAATTCAATTTCACCATGGTAATCTGGATCTGTTACCTTTTCTAACACTGTTATTCCTTTCATATATTGTTGGTTTAAGCCCAAAGTGTCCAGAGGAAAGTTTGAGCTTTCAGTTCAATGGAATGTTTGTTGTGGCTCCTGGCAGGTGTACCACCACCTCCCCTCTGGAATAAAAACCTGTAGACTAGCAAAACATAGGGTTGCAGGAAGAGGAAGTAAAAACTTTCCTAATGAGTCACTAGTGGTGAAAGTGAATGGAACTATTCCCTTTTCCACTCTGTGATTACTGGGCCCATGGATCCTGGCTATAGGAGAAACAGTACCATATATCAGAAGGTGATTCAAAGCATACACTGTCTTCTGGAGAACCTTGCCACAGTTCATGTTGCTGCCACCTAATTGATGCTGATCTTCAAAAGGCCATTTCATCTTTCAGTAAGGCCAGCTTCTTCAGGATGGTAGGGAACACGGTTTATGATTGTGGGCCCACTGTCACACTTCTCTGAATATGAAGTTAGTTCCTTGGTCAGAAGCAATACTCTGTAGAATACCGTGTCAGTGGATCAGGCAAGTTATAAATCTATAGATGGTGGTTTTGACAGAGCATTACATTTAGGAAAGCAAATCCATAACCAGGGTAAGTATCTACTCCAGTAAGAAGAAAGCATTGTCCTTTCAATGGAGAAAGTGGTTCTACTTAGTCGAACTGCCACCAGGTTGCTGGCTGGTCACAACAGGGAATGGTGTCATATCTGGGGCTAAGCATTGGTCTCTGCTGTTGGGAGATTTCACACTTAGCAGAAGCTGAATCCAGGTCATTCTTGATGAGGGGAAGTCAGTATTGTTGAGCCCATGCATAGCTCCCATCTCTGCAACCATGGCCATTTTGTTCATGGGTCAATGGGACAATGACAGAAATGGCTGAGGAAAATGTCTGACTGTACTCACAATGGGTAATCTTATCCATTTAATTACTGAACTCCTCCTCAGTCAAAGTCACCTTTTAATGAGCATTTACATGGGATACAAATATCTTTACATCCTTTGCTCATGTGGAGAGATCTGTTCACATACTTCTTCCCCCAATGTCTTTCTCACCAATGTTTTTTTTTAATCATGCTCTTTTCAAGTATCTGACCATCCAGCCAACACATTAGCTACAGTGTAAGAGACCAATGATCAACATCCTTTCTAACTAAATTATGCCATAGTGCTGGAGAGTTAATATATCCTCGAGGTAAAATTGTAAAGGTATAATGCTAGCATTGCCAACTGAAAACAAATTGCTTCTGGTCATCCTTGTGGACAGGTACTGAGAAAAGGGCATATTCTAGATCAATATCTGCATACCATGTACCAGGAGATGTATTAATTTGCTCAAGTAAGGGCATTACATTGGTTACAGCAGCTGCTATCAGAGTTAGTACCTGCTTGAGTTTTTGACAGTCAACTGTCACTCTCCACAATCCATCTATCTTCTGCATTGGCCAGATAGGAGAGTTAAAGGGAGATGTGGTGGGAACCACCACCCCTGCATCTTTCAAGTCCTTGATGATGGCACTAATTTCTGCAGTTTCTCCAGAGATGCAATACTGTTTTTGTTTCACTATATTCTTTGGCAGAGGCAACTCTAAAGGCTTCCATTTAGCCTTTCGAATCATAACAGCCCCCACTCCAGAGGTCAAGGAACCAATGGGAGAATTCTGCCGATATATATAAATATATATATATCCCAATTATACATTCTGGACCTGGGGAAATAACCACAGGATGAGTTTAGGGACCTTCTATGATTCAGACAACAGCCAAAACTCCATTAATCACCTGGCCCCCAGAAGCCGCTATGTTAACTGGAGAGCCACAGTATTCCTTTTGCTCTTCCTGAATCAGCATCAATTCAAAACCAGTGTTCAACAGACTCTGGAAAGTCTGATTGTATCCTTTCCCCCAGTGTACAGGTATCCTTGTAAAAGCCTGTAGGTCTCTCTGGAAAAAAAAAAACTGGAGAAAGGTTGACAGAAGAATTTTTAGGTATCTTCCCAGGGTGCTTCCTCAGGGGAACCCGGCCACCGCTTCATTCAAGCTCCCAGAAGAAGGAGTGACTGGAGAAGCTTCAGTAGCTGGCAAATTTGAGGGTGCTGGTGAATTAAAAAACCTATTCCTGCTGGGTGGTGGTGGTGCACGCCTTTAATCCCAGCACTAGTGAGGCAGAGCCAGGCGGATCTCTATGAGTTTGAGGCCAGCCTGGGCTACAGAGTGAGTTCCAGGAACGGCACAAAGCTACACAGAGAAACCCTGTCTTGAAAAACCAAAAATTAAAATACTCTACTACCATTCTGGTACCAAATCTGTATTAGTCAAGGTTTCCTAGAGCCCAGAAATTATGGAATGAATCTCTCTCCTTCTTTCTCTATCTATTTATTGATATTTAAATCAATCTGTATCTATATCTATATGGAATTTATTAGAATGACATGAAGGCTACAGTCCAATTAATCCAACAATGTCTATCTGTAAATGGAAAGTCCAAGAATCTAGCAATTGCTCACAAATCCAGTAGTTGCTCAGTTCCATAATGCTGGGTGTCTCAGCTGAACTGTATATGCTTGAATCCTGAAGAAGTAGGCTCCAGTGCCAATGGAAAAATGAATGTGCTGGCAAGGCAAGGGCAAGGAGGTGAAGAAGAAGGAAACCTTCCATCTTCCATTGTCTTTATATAGGCTTCCAGTAGAAAGTGTGGCCCAGCTTAAAGGTATGTCATCTCACATCAATATCTGGATCACAAGTGTGCCCTCCATTTCTGGATTGTAGTTCATTACAAATATAGTCAAGTTGACAACCAAGAATACTCATCAAAATAACCTATCTGATTTTATACATTTTCAGACAGATTGGTTATAATTAAATCCAATTCAATATTAGTAGCTATTTTCTTAAGCATAACTGGTTTATTCAATGAGTCTTTATCAAATATTGCAGTATTATATCAGAGACACATTCCACAATTAATTTCTCTACATATTTTAACTAAAAAATAAGAGTTTTTTAATTATTTGAAATTTTCATATATATAATATATCATAATCATACCCACCTATTAATCCCTCCCTTCATATTCCCACCAGGGCCTTCTGTTGTGTAGCAGGGTCCAAGATTAAAACCTATTTTGAAGGAAAGCCCATTAAAATGGAGTGTGTTTACAGGGAAATCAAACACTCCATCCTACAAAGAGGCCCTTAAATCTCATTAACAACTCAATAGTTGCAGGAAGTCCCTAAAACTGACCATGCATACTAGCCCCTTCTTCCCCTAATATGATCATGCTTACTATCTCCTCCCATTCCAAAGTACTGATGAGAGACATTCTCAGATAAATCAAGCTCCTAAAAGGTTTTTAGTCAAGCTCAGCTGCCTAGAAGAGCCTCAGACAAAGGAACCTAGTGTCCTGGAATAAACATACAAGCCAAGATGCCTGAAAAATTTAGAAAGCAGCTTAACCACCTGAAAGAAAAAAAGACCAGTGACACTCTTCATTCTTTTAGCTGGTTGCAGGCTGTGCTGTGTGCTTTCCAGCTTTCATGAGTTGTTAGCAAAGCACGGGTGCACTTTGGTGTTGAAGATATATTTGAGTTATTCTTGTTCCTGTAAGTAACCTCAATAAAACCTATTGGCCACCAAGTTGGAGTTTGGTGGTATCGTCATTTTGGTCTGTTGTCAGAACCCTATCTGGGGTTAGTACACATGTATTCATAGGAAATGTGTTACACAACACTGTCAACATCTTGTCCTTTTTTCCATTCTAAACCACTGAATACAATTTGTGCTGCCCATGTTTTCATGGCCTTGGAGTCATTCATGATGACAGAGGCTACCTACCAGTAGCCACAACCAAAGGAATTGACTTTCTCTCCACCCACCATCAATAGATTATCAGTTAGTGGTGAAGACCAGGGAGTGTATTCCCTCTATATGCTGGGATTTTTAATTGGTTTGATCTTTTTGGTCTTGTACAAATAGTGGCATCTGGTGTGAGTTCATGTGGTCAGTGGCTATGTTTTCTAGCAGACAGCACTTCACACCATTCTTCCTTGTCAGCTGGCTCATACATTGCCTGCCCCTCCCTTGATGAATTTCCCTGAGCCTTGGGAAGGCAAAAGTTCTATACACATTCCATCTAAATCTGATCACTCATAGTAGCTTATTCTCACTACATTGAAGAAATTAACCACTATCTACCATAAAACAAAGCTACGCTAATGGAGGTTGGGAATAGTTTAAGACTGGGCATAAACATAAATATTAAGAAGGCAGTTTGACAACACAGTATTTAGCAAAGCAGCCTCAATATTTTATCCCATTGGGCCCATGCCTTTCTCAGTCTTAGGTTTTGACCATATTCCAATTCCAGGCATGAACTCCCCCTGTGGAACAAGCCTCAAGTTCAATCAAGAGAGTGCTTTGTTACCCCCCCCCACCAAAAGTTTCTTTCCACTATCGCACCAGTAGGCACATCTGGGAGGTCAGTATTATAATTTTGATAATATCACACATAGTGACTGAGTACTGTCTAGTATTGATATGGTATATGTGGCACACATGACTATATGCATGTGGCTTTCTTTATTTTTTAATTTATTTTTATGATTTTTATTTATTCTTCTCTCATATATTACTTCTTCATATACATATATACCAAATATGGTATAATAAGACACAGTAAGACTAGTAACAAACCCTCATATCAAGGGTGGACAAGGCAACCCCATAGGAAGTGTCCCAACAGAAGGCAAAAGAGTCAGACATAGCCCCCCTCCCAGGGTTCAGAGTCCCACAAGAACACCAAGCCGCACAACCATAACATATAAAAAGAGAACTTAATGGGGTATTATTCAGCTATTAATAGCAACACCATGAAATCTGCAGGCAAATGGATGGATCTAGAAAAAATCATCCTGAGTGAGGTAACCCAGACCCAGAAAGACAAACATGGTATGTGCTCACTTATTTTTTTTAATTATTATATTTGTGTTTTAATTTTACACATCAGCTATGGGTTCCCCTGTCCTCCCCCCCCCCCCCCCCCACCTTCCCCCCAGCCCCTCCCCTCCATTCCCATCTCCTCCAGGGCCAAGACTCCCCTGGGGATTCATTTAAACCTGGTGGATTCAGTACAGGCAGGCCCAGTCCCCTCCTTCCAGGCTGAGCAAAGTGTCCCTGTGTAGGCCCAAGGTTCCTAACAGCCAGCTCATGCACTAAGGACAGGTCCTGGTTCCACAGCCTGGATGCCTCCCAAACAGATCAAGCTATTCAATTGTCTCACTAATCCAGAGGGCCTGATCCAGCTGGGGGCTCCACAGCCTTTGGTTCATAATTCATGTGTTTCCATTCGTTTGGCTATTTGTCCCTGTGCTTTTTTCAATCTTGGTCTCAACAATTCACGCTCTTGCAGTCCCTCCTCTTTCTCCATAGTTGGACACCTGGAGCTCCACCTGGCCTGGCTGAGGATCTCTGCATCCACTTCCATCAGTTACTGGATGAGAATTCCAGCATGACTGTTAGGGTGTTTGGCCATCTGGTCACCAGACTAGGTCAGATCAGGCTTTCTCTCGACCATTGCCAGCAGTCTACAGAGGATGTATCATTGTGGATTTCTGGGGACCTCTCCAGCACTCTGCTTACTCCTGTTCTCATGTGGTCTTCATTTATCATGGTCTGTTAATCCTTGTTCTCCCTTTCCGTTCTCTAATATTCAAATACCAATGTACAGAGTCAAGGAAAATAAAAACAGAAGAAAATAGAAACTACATTAAGAAATAAAGTAAATTTATGGAAACCAAGCCCAATACAACAGAGATACGACTTACTTCACATATTTATAATGACTATCTTAACGATATTTGATGAAGTCTATATAATATGCATCGATAAAGTGAAAACTTTCAACAATGAAATAGAAAACATCTAATTTAGAATAGGAAATAGTTCATTCCTCAGTGGGTGGTTGGTGATGCATAGACTCACAACTTGTTAAAGAACTGGCTACTGCACGCTCAGCCTCCAAATCTCAGGAAACATTTCAGAAGGGGAAGCTGGAAGAATGTAAGAGTTCGAAAGGGAGAAGTGTTGCAAATGTTATCTTCTGGCCATGACAAAGCCATTGATTGCACTTGTGAAGTTAAACCAAATGTGATTACCCACGTAAAGATTTAGCCTTTCAACATTCCCTTATGAACAGAGAAGAGGCTTGGGAGGCCTCATTTTTCCTTCAGGGAGTATTGACAGTTTATAGCTGCTGGAGGAGAAGAAGCAATTTGTTAGCTGACACTAGTTAGCTGTCCATGTTCTAAGAAATAATCTCCATCAGTACTCATAGATATAACCTTAATTCATGTTAGTGGGTCACCAAAAAAAATATGAAAGTAGGAAGAGAATCTGTTGATGAGAAGATGGGGTTCAACAGCATTGGGATATGGATTAGGAGAGCAATAAAGGAAAAATTATCAAAAGACACTGTATACATATATGACTTGTCAAAGGAAAAAACAAAAAGAAAAAAGGAAAAATTGATACTGAAAAATAACTAAAATCTAAAAATTCAATAGAAAAGTTTAACAACATACTACCTAATTGAGAATCCCAAATCACTGAATTCAGAAATCATTGACAATTATCTAGTCAGAAAAACTTAAATAAAAATTGTGAAAAAGGAGAGTGAAGAAAGCTTAAAATGCATGAGGTGAAACAGATCAATTGATGAGAAAAGGAACAAAGATAGTTCCTCTTCCATATCAACCAAAATACACTTCACAATAAACAGCATAGATATATAATCCAAATGTCGATTAACAGATAAATAGATAAAAAAGTATAGGTTGGGTGCTATTTGATGTTTAGAAAAAATAATCTTGTAATATCCAATGACACTATGGATAAACTAGGCATTATTCTATGTGCAGCAAGCCAGGCATTTTCTGAGATTCCATTTATGAGGCACATGAAATAACCAAGTTCATGTGAATAGAGAATCATTGAGTTATCAAGGGATAGCATGGAGATGTTATACATTGGTTGGCTACTCCCACAAGTTCTGTTCCACCATTGCCCAAATATGTATTGCAGAAAGGACAGGTTGTAGGTCACTGGTATTGTGGCTTGGTTAGTGTTCATGTTTCTCTTTTGATAGCCTCTAGAGTAATTCCAACACCAACAACTCTAGAACATAGTGGTGAAGGTTTCATATAGGTGACAGTTCGAATTGTCCATGTTCAGTAAGTTGTGTGGGTGCTGTCCTCACAAATGGGCCCCCACTGTCAGTTTCTGGAAATTAACCTGTTGTTTGGCAATAGCCTAGGTTGTTTGGGGATTTCCATAGGATTCCCTTGGCCAGCAATTCAATTGAATGCAACCCAGTCCAGGTACTAGAATCCTCATGTGGTGGTAAGAGATGGCTAGTTGGGACTCCCCACCCCAAAGATATGGGGATACCTTATTAGGATCATTTTCATATGCTTTCAGAAGTTTCCACTGCACTAGGTTCCCATACCATTCCTCAAATGCCCTTCAGTTCCAGCTATCTCTCCCGGAATTTCCTCCTTCAACCTTCTGTCCTCTCCCTACCTGATTCTCCTGTTCCCATCCCCTCTCCCCACATCCAGTCCACCCATAAAATCTATTCTTTTTTGCCCTACCCAGGAGATCCATGAGTTCCCCCCAGTCCCTTCCTCTAAGTCTAACCTCTCTGAGTCTACAAATTATATGTCAATTATTTTTTATTTAATGGCTAATATTCACATATAAGTGAATACATACCATATTTGTCTTTCTACACCTGAGTTACCTCACTCAGGATGAATTTTTCTAGTTCTATTCATTTGCCAGCAAATTTCAAATTTCATCATGTCTTTTTTAATACTCCATTGAGCAAATTACCACATTTTCTTTATCCATTCTATTGAGGAACATCTAGATTATGTCTAGTTTCTGGCTATTATGAATAGAACAACAATGAACATGGGTAACAAGTGTCCTTGTGGTAGGATGAAGTGTCCTTTGGATATATGCCTAAGAGTGGTATAGCTAGATCTTGAGGTAGATCAATCCTCAACTTTCTGAGAAACAGGCACATTAATTTCTATCATGGCTATACAGGATTTCACTTCTACCAGTAATGGAGGTGTTTCCCTTATTCCACATCCTTGGCATCAGGAGCTTTCACTTTTATTATCGACCATAGCTGTTCTGACAGGTGTAAGATAGGATCTCAAAGTAGTTTTATTTGTATATCCCCATGACTAGGTATATTGAACATTCTCGGCCATTTGACTTTTCTCTAGTGGTAATTCTCTGTTTAGATCTGTACCCCATTTTTATTCTTCTCTCATACATTACATCCAAATTACAGTTTCTCCTCTTTCCACTCCTACACGGGCCACTCACCTCCCTGTTCCCCCAGAACCATTCCTCCTCCATTTCCCTTCCAAAAAAGAGGTCAGTCCTATCAGGGATATCAACCTAACATTGCCTAACAAGTTATAATAAAACTAGGCTGCTGTGGATATTGCTCTGTGTAAATAAATTTCCGATTGGCCAGTGGCCAGGCAGGAAGTATAGGTGGGACAAGAGAGAAGAGAATTCTGGGAAGTAGAAGACTGGGGAGAGACACCGCCAGCCGCCGCCATGAAAAGCAACATGTAAAGACATTGGTAAGCCACAAGCCATGTGGCAAAGTATAGACTAAAAGAAATGGGTTAATTTAAGATAGAAGAAGTAGATAACAAGAAGCCTGCCACGGCCATACAGTTTCTAAACAATGTAAGTTTCTGTGTGCTTTCTTGGTTGGGTCTGAGTGACTGTGGGACTGGCGGGTAAGAGAGATTTGTCCTGACTATGGGCCAGGCAGGAAAACTCCAACTACACTAGGCACAAACCCTTATATCAAGTCTGGACAATGCAACCCAGTAGGAGGAAAAGGGTCCCAACAGCAGGAAAAAAAGTCAGATACACCCCCTACTCCCATTATTACCAAAACGTATATTCAGAGAACCTAGCTCAAACCCATACAGGGTCTGATTGTCACTTCAGTCTTTCTGAGAACTGCTTAGTAGATTCTGTGGGCTGTGTTCTCTTAGTGTCCTCAACCCCTTTGGCTCTTACAGTCTTTCCTCTCCCTCTTCTGCAGGGATCTCCTGGCTCTACCTAGAGTTTGGCTAGTCTCTGCTTCTGCTCCCATCACTTGTTGGATGATACCTCTCTGATGACAATTGGACTAGGTACAAATCTATGACTGTAGCAGAATAGCATTAAAAATTATTTCATTAACTCTTTTTTCTTTTGCCAGATGTGTTTGGTTCTATCCTGCGTCTCTGGGCTGCCAACCTTTGGTTCCTGGCCATCCAGACAGTGTCAGGTGTGGGATCTCACTCCTGTCATGGGCCTCAATTTGGACCAGTCATTGCTTGATCACTCCAATGAGTTCTGTGCCACCATTACCCAAGCACAGCTTGTAAGCAGGACAGATTGTACATCAAAAGTTTTGTGGCTAGGTTGATGTCTCAGTCCCACTTCTGAGAGCCTTGCCTGGTTGTAGAAGATGAACTGTTCAGGCTCCATACCCCTCATTACTAGGAGTTTTCACTAGGATAACTTCAATAGAAATTCAATGGAGTTTCCATTGTACTAGGTTTCTAGATTGTCCCTCAAATGTCCCCCAACTGAAACTGTCTTTCCCAATACTCTTTCCTTCCATCCCTTCTGTCTGATCTCTCATATTCCCATCCCCAGCTGCCCCCAGTAAACCTGTAAAATCTATTCTATTTCTCCTTCCCAAAAAGATCCATGAAGCCCTTCTTGAGCCCTCCTTGTTACTTAGCATCTCTGGGTCTGTGGATTGTAGTGCAGTTATCCTTTACTTAACAGCTAATGTCTACTTGTTAGTGAGTAAATACCATGTTTGTTTTTCTGGATCTGGGTTACCTCACACAGGATGAATTTTTTTTCTAGTTCCATCCATTTGCCTGAAAATTTCAAGATGAAATTTTCTAATGACAACTAAGTTAGAATCCATTGTGTAAATGGACATTCTTTATCTATTTGTTAGTTGAGGGATATCTAAGTTGTTTCCAGTTTCTGGCTATTTTGAATAAAGTCACTATGAACATAGTTGAGCAAGTGTCCTTGTGGTAGGATGGAATGTCCTTTGGGTATATGCCCAAGAGAGGTATTGCTGGGTCCTGAGGTAGATCAATTCCCAATTTTCTGAGGAACTGCCATATTGATTTCCATAGAGGCTGTACAAGTTTGCACTGCCACCAGCAATGGAGGAGTATTCCCTTTGCTCCACAATCTCCCAAGAAAGAGCCTTCACTTGTACTATTGATCTTAGCCATTCAGACAGGTATAAGATGAAATCTCACAGAACCAGACAAAGAAATGAGGAAGACAGTAAAGGAGAGAAGCATAAAGAACACACTTCCTCCCCGATAGATCTTCATTGTCCCTAGTGGTTCATTCACAGTCACATGTGAATTTGCAAAGGTAAAGGGAGCAAAGATAAAAAGGGTACACACATGCACACACACACACACACACACACACACACACACACACACACACACGTGTACACACACGCCTGTGCATGCATATGTTTAACATTTTTACTAAGTTAACAAAAACATGTAAAATAGATCATTTTCTCAAAGAAAGCTTTCTATACAGTAGATGAGACACTGTTGATACACAAAACAATACTTGTGAAATCAAAAGAAAACAGAAGCATTTAATATTCTTAACAAATAAATAAAACTAATTACATAGTGTTTAAAAGGTGACACATTCACTACTGAAATTCCCACTCTAAAAATGCCAAGGAACTGAATGATATATCTATTTTCAAAACAGTAACATATTTTGAAGAAAGAATACACTTTCTTCCTTTTGACTAAAATCAAATGGTTCAGAGGCATTTTCCTGCCTGTAGGAGACTGGAACGAACTAGTTTTAAGTGTATAAACAGTATACAGGGAAGACAAAGATACATGAGGCTGGACCAGCTTTCTCATAGATTTCCTACACTTTGCCCAGGATGTTTTTCAGCAAGTCACAATGCAAGGAAGCCAGGCGGAGGTCATGCCCAGATCTGCATTTTAAGAACATTTTAAGGTATTTTTTAAGTGTAAAATAGCAAACCACAAGCTGCATTTTTATTTATTACATACACGAAAAGTAAATCTGTTTTTACAAAACAAAAAATCTAGAATTGGAAACTCTGGGATAACTTACTGAGATGCACAAATGATTCTCATACTCTTTGTTGGAGTGGGTATGGCCTTGTTAGAGGAAGTGTGTCACTGCAGGGGTGGGCTTTGAGGTTTCCTATGCTCAGGATACCATTCAGTGTCTCAGTCAACTTCCCTTCACCTGCAAGCCAAGATGTAGGTAGCACCACATCTGCCTGCATACCACCATGCTTCACTACCATTATTACAATGGACTGAACCTCTGAAACTGTAAGTGAGCCACACAATTAAATGTTTTCTTTATAAGAGTTTCCATGGTCATGGTGTCTCTTCACAGCAACAGAAACCCAAATAAGACATATTGTTGCTGAGCTGGTTACTAACAGACTAATACAAGCAAATAACCATTGGTTGTCTTGACATCAACATGAATGTCAATGTCTGCCATATTTTGACCATAGAACACATTTTATTCCAGGTAAGATTCATGCCATGAAAGCTAGTCAGACAGTTTTGCCATGAATATAGCCAGAAATTATTTTACTTTTTTGTAAAAGTAACTTTGTTATTCTATAGACCAGCTATGATAATTTCAAATACATTACCTTTCATGTCATCAGAGGCAAGCCGATTCATGAAATCTTGGTGACCAATGTTTTTACAATATTTCTAATAGGCTATATTTTCATACCATGATAAATTTTAATTAGTAAATGGA
Source organism: Onychomys torridus (assembly GCF_903995425.1). Classification (NCBI taxonomy): domain Eukaryota; kingdom Metazoa; phylum Chordata; class Mammalia; order Rodentia; family Cricetidae; genus Onychomys; species Onychomys torridus. The sequence goes on along the minus strand of NC_050466.1, from coordinate 86,136,315 downwards.
TAGATCACTTTCTTCTTATCTCCCCCTGTGCCTCTTAGGGTTCTGAAAGAACAGAATTTATGTGAGCATGGCCAGGGGTGCCATCTATCTATATGAGTACGTAATTTGAGGCAAAGAAGAAACACACAGAGAATTCTTTTACTATGTTATGCTGTAATTTTGTTCAGGCTTATAACTGTTTAATTTTGACATATAAAATTAACATTAAATAAGGCACTAACCAATTTACATTATAGAGTCCTCCTAGAAGGAGAGACTAACTGAATTTCAAATGACAAAAATTTAAATCATGGAATATTGAAGACCAACAAAATGTAAATATTTTTCTAATGTTAGCTTGGCTGTTTTACATATCTTGTAGATTTTATGTATCTCATATATGCACATTTGTATTGTACAAGTTAGTGTTTGTCAAATTGACACAAACCTAGACAAACCTGGGAAGTCAGAATCTCAGCTAAGGAATTGCCTCGAGCAGATTGGCCTGTGGACATGTCTATGGAATTTTCTTTTTTGTTATTATTATGTGTTTTAATTTTATATATCAGCCATGGGTTCCCCTGTCCTCCCCCCTCCCGCCCCCACCCCCACCTTCCCCCAGCCCCTCCCCTCCATTCCCATGTCCTCCAGGACCAAGACACCCCTGTGGATTCATTTAACCCTGGTGGATTAAGTACAGGCAGGTCCTGTGCCCTCCTTCCAGGCTGAGCATGTGTCCCTGCATAAGCCCAAGGTTCCAAACAGCCAGCTCATGCACTAAGGGCAGGTCCTAGTCCCACAGCCTGGGTGCCTCCCAAACAGATCAAGCTATTCAATTGTCTCACTTATCCAGAGGGCCTGATCTAGCTGGTTTCAACGGCTGTTGATTCATAATTCATGTGCTTTCTTTCGATTGGCTATTTGTCCCTGTGCTTTTTGCAATCATGGATTCAACAATTCATGCTCTTGCAGTCCCTCCTCTTTCTCGACAGTTGGACACCTGGAGCTCCACCTGGGGCCTGGTTGAGGATCTCTGCATCCACTTCCATCAGTTATTGGATGAGAATTCCAAGACGACTGTTAGGGTGTTTAGTCATCTGACCACCAGACTAGGTCAGATCAGGCTTTCTCTCGACCATTGCCAGCAGTCTACAGAGGATGCATCATTGGGGATTTCTGGGGACCTCTCAAGCACTCTGCCTATTCCTGTTCTCATGTGGTCTTCATTTATCATGGTCTGTTATTCCTTGTTCACCCTCTCTGTTCTTGATCCAGCTGGGATCTCCTGCTCCCCTAAACTTTCTTCCCTTCAAACCTTGTCCTTCATTACTCCCACTGTGGTCCAGGTTGTTTATGTAGATCTCATCCATTTCTCTGTCATTGGGTGATCCCTGGGTCTTTCCTAGGGTCCCATTTTCTAGGTAGCCTCCATGGAGTTGTGTAGCAGTCTAGTCATCTTTATTTTACATCTAGTATACTCCTATGGTTGAATACGTACCATGATTGTCCTTCTGAGTCTGGGTTACCTCACTCAGGGTGATTTTTTCTATATCCATCCATTTGCCTGCAAACCTCATGATGTCATTGTTTTTTTCTGCTGAGTAGTACTCCATGGTGTATATGTACCATATTTTCTTTATCAATTCTTCAGTTGAAGGGCATCTAGGTTGTTTCCAGGTTCTGGCTACTACAAACAAAGCTGATATGAACATAGCTGAGCAAATGCCCTTGTGGTAAGATTGAGCATTCCTTGAGTATATGCCCAAGAGTGCTACAGCTGGGTCTTGGGAGAGATGGATTCCCAATTTTCTAAGGAAGTGCCATATAGATTTCCAAAGTGGCTGTACAAGCTTGCATTCTCACCAGCAGTGGAGGAGAGTTCCCCTTGCTCCACATCCTCTCCAGCATAAGCTGTCTTCTGTGTTTTTGATCTTAGCCATTCTGACAGATGTAAGGTGGTATCTCAGAGTCATTTTGATTTGCATGGGGGAATTTTCTTGATTGCTGATTGATGTAGAAGGGTTCAGCAATCAAGCTGAGCAGGGCATAGAGAGCAACCAAATAAGAAGCATTCCCCCATGGTCTCTGTTTCAGTTTGCCTCCAGGTTCTTGCCTTGGTTTCCCTCAGTGATGGATTGTGACCTGAAATGTGTAAACCTTTTTCTCCCAAAGTTTTTTTTGACAAGTTTTTAACACAGTGGCAGAGGGGTTAACTAAGATATTTATTGTTATTTTTTATATTTTTCATAACTTTATACATATCTACCATACTCTTTGATCAAATTCTCCTCCTCATTTTCACTTACCATATTCCCCAGCCCAGAAAATATCTTCTTCCCAAGTTCCTTTTCTAATTTCCTGTCTTTTTTGTATGAGTTACTTAATTTAATTAGAGTGTCCTGACTAAGCATAGGCAGGGGGTCATTTGTTATTTAGTTGAGCTAGGGTAACATTCATCAGTTATGAGTCACTGCACTGCCACCCACTACAAACAGGACCTTCTGGGCCCAAAGCTGAGAGCAGCACTAATTTATAACTGCAAACGTAAGTATACAGAGGGCAGTTTAACATTAAGTAAACTTAGAAATATAGCATTAGTATGTTCCTCTCTAGGGTCTATGACTTCCCAAGCTACGGACTTTGACTGGGTTTACAATGACAGGTTTGAATTCGTTCTGTGAATTGGTAGTTGGAATTCCTTAATGGGCCTGGGAAAAGGAAACTATTCAGGTACAATGACAAGGACATTATTGACCTCTTCATTACTCATTGTCCTGTTTAAATGTAACCCTGAAAAATATCAAACCAGCCAAAATCTCCAAACAAGTTAGATAGGACTGAAAGGCTACTGTCTATTGGTGCCTGGTGGCAGCAGGAGAGTCAATTGATTTCAGGGTTACAGCTCTTAAGAGGCTACACCTCTCCCACTAGATTGTTCAACACTCGTACACTTACAGGTTGCACTAAATGGTCTCATTTGTTTTTTGCTTGTCTGTTTTTAAGAAAATAGCAAATGAGATTAGAAAGTACAGTGATAGAGGGTAGGGGAGAAACTGGAGGAATCAAAATGCACTATACCCATGAATGAAATTCTCAAACTGTGAGACAAATATAATTGGAAGAGTATTATGTCAGGAAATTATTTGCTTCAGTTAAACAAACAACTAACATATCTTTAGCTTATTGTCCTGCAGAAGCAGTTTTATGGCTACACATTCTACACATTCTTAGGAAGGGACTATTTAATAGCCATAAGAAGTTACCAGTATTTTTTTTTCTGTTTATATGTTACTTGGCCTTTTTCCTTTGCAGTTCTTAAAAAAAACCACATTGTGTACTCATTCATAAGTGAATATTAGACATAAAGCAAAGGATAACCAGGCTATAATGGACAAGCACAGAGAAGCTAGATTAACAAGGAGGACCCTAAGAGAAACATGCATGGATCCCCTCAAGAAGGAAAATAGATAAGGTCTCCTGAGTAAATTGGGAGCATGGGGGTGGGAAGGTGAGGGGAAATGGAAATGGGACAGGAGGAAACAGGATGGTAGAGTTGGGGAAGGGACAGAGAGGGAGAGCAAGGAAAGTGATACCTTGATAGAGGGAGGGAGCCATTATGGGGTTAGGAAAAAACCTGGTTCTAGGGAAATTCCAAGGAATCCACAAGGATGACCCCAGCTGAAACTCCAAGCAATAGTGAAGAGGGTGCTTGCACTGGCCTTCTCCTGTAGTCAGATTGGTGACTACCCTAATTGTCATCATCCAGTAACTGATGGAAGTAGATGCAGAGCTTCACAGCTAAGCACTGATGAGCTCCTGGAGCTCAGTTGAAGAGAGGGAGGAGGGATTATATATATGAGCAAAGGGGTCAAGATCATGATGGGGAAACTCACAGCAATGGCTAATTCAAGCCAGTGGAAAGTCACTGACTCTGGACTGATGACTGGGGAACCTGCATAGGACCAAACTAGGCCCTCTGAATGTGGGTGATAGTTGTGCTGCATGAGCAGTTTGTGGGGCCACTGGCAGTGGGACCAGTATTCATTCCTAGTGCATGAACTGGCTTTTTTTTCTTTATTATTATGTGTTTTAAATTTTATACATCAGCCATGGGTTCCCCTGTTCTCCCCCTCCCGCCCCCAACCCCACCTTCCCCCCAGTTCTTCCCCTCCATTCCCATGTCCTCCAGGATCAACACACCCCTGGGGATTCATTTAAACCTGGTGGATTCAGTATAGGCAGGTCCAGTCCCCTCCTTCCAGACTGAGCAAAGTGTCCCTGTGTAAGCCCAAGGTTTCAAACAGCCAGTTCATGCACTAAGGACAGATCCTGGTCCCACAGACTGGGTGCCTCCCAAGCAGATCAAGCTATTCAATTCTCACTTATTTGGAGGGCCTGATCCAGCTGGGGGCTCCACAGCCTTTGGTTCATAATTCATGTGCTTCCATTTGTTTGGCTATTTGTCCCTGTGCTTTTTGCAATCATGGATTCAACAATTCACGCTCTTGCAGACCCTCCTCTATCTCGACAGTTGGACACCTGGAGCTCCACCTGGGGCTTGGCTGAGGATCTCTGCATCCACTTCCATCAGTTATTGGATGAGAGTTCCAGCACGACAGTTAGGGTGTTTAGCCATCTGATCACCAGACTAGGTCAGATCAGGCTTTCTCTCGACCATTGCCAGCAGTCTATAAAGGATGCATCATTGTGGATTTTGGGGGACCTCTCCAGCACTCTGCCTATTCCTGTTTTCATGTGATCTTAATTTACCATGGTCTGTTACTCCTCATTCTCCCTTTCTGTTCTTGATCCAGCTGGGATCTCCTGCTCCCCTAAGCTTTCTTCCCCTCAAATCTTGCCCTTCATTACTCCCACTGTCGTCCAGGTTGTTCATGTAGATCTCATCCATTTCTCTGTCATTGGGTGATCCTTGGGTCTTTCCTAGGGTCCCATTTTCTAGGTAGCCTCCATGGAGTTGTGTAGCAGTCTAGTCATCTTTGTTTTACATCTAGTATCCTCCTATGAGTGAGTACATACCATATTTGTCCTTCTGAGTCTGGGTTACCTCACTCAGGATGATTTTTTCTAGACCCATCCATTTGCCTGCAAACCTCATAATGTCATCGTTTTTCTCTGCTGATTAGTACTCCATTGTGTATATGTACCATATTTTCTTTATCCATTCTTCAGTTGAAGGGCATCAAGGTTGTTTCCAGGTTCTGGCTATTACAAACAAAGCTGATACGAACATAGTTGAGCAAATGCCCTTGTGGTATGATTGAGCATTCCTTGAGTATATGCCCAAGAGTGCTATAGCTGGGTCTTTGGGGAGATGGATACCCAATTTTCTAAGGAAGTGCCATATAGATTTCCAAAGTGGCTGTACAAGCTTGCATTCCCACCAGCAGTGGAGGAGAGTTCCCCTTGCTCCACATCCTCTCCAGCATAAGCTGTCTTCTGTGCTTTTGATCTTAGCCATTCTGACAGGTGTAAGGTGGTATCTCAGAGTCATTTTGATTTGCATTTCTTGGATAATTAGGGACGTTGAGAAATTCCTTAAATGTCTTTCAGCCATTTGAACTTCCTCTGTGGAGAATTCTCTGTTTAGTTCTATAGCCCATTTCTTAATTGGACTGTTGGGCATTTTGATGCCTAATTGCTTGTGTTCTTTATATATATTCTGGATATCAGCCCTTTGTCAGATGTGGTGAAGACCTTTTCCCATTCTGTAGGCTGTCGCTTTGTCTTGTTGACCTTGTCCTTTGCTCTACAAAAGCTTCTCAGTTTCAACAGGCCTCATTGATTGATTGTTTCTCTCAGTGTCTGTGCTACTACAAATTGGAAAGGAAGAAGTCAAGCTCTCCTTATTTGCAGATGGCATGTTAGTATACATGAGTGACTGAAAAATTCAACCAAGGAACTGATACAGCTAATAAAAACCTTCAGCAACATTGCAGGATACAAGATCAACTCAAAAAAATCAGTAGCCCTCCTGTATACAGTAGACAAACAGGCTGAGAAGGAAATCAGAGGTACATTACCCTTTACAATAGCCACAAATGATATAAAATACCTTGGGGTTATACTAACTAAGCATGTGAAGGACCTATATGACAAGAACTTTAAGTCCCTGAAAAAAGAAATTGAAGATGTCAGAAAATGGAAAGATCTCCCATACTCATGGTTAGGCATGATTAACATAGTAAAAATGGCGATCTTACCAAAAGCAATCTACAGATTCAACGCAATTCCCATCACATTACCAACACAATTCTTCACAGATCTGGAAAGAATAATACTCAACTTCATATGGAAAAACAAAAAACCCAGGATAGCCAAAAGCATCTTGTACAATGAAAGAACCTCTGGAGGCATCACAATCCCCGACCCCAAGCTCTATTATAGGGCTACTGTAATAAAAACAGCTTGGTACTGGCATAAAAACCAACATGTGGACCAATGGAATCGAATTGAAGACCCTGACATTAACCCGCACACCTATGAACATATAATTTTTGACAAAGAAGCCAAAAATTTACAATGGAAAAAAGAAAGCATCTTCAACAAATGGTGCTGGCATAACTGGATGTCAATGTGTAGAAGGCTGCAAATAGATCCATATCTGTCACCGTGCACAAAACTTAAATCCAAGTGGATCAAAGACCTCAACATAAATCCAGCTACTCTGAACCTGATAGTAGAGAAAGTAAGGAAGTATTCTTGAATGCATTGGCACTGGAGATCACTTTCTAAATATAACACCATTAGTTGAACTGGCTTTTTGGAGCCCATTCCCTATGGTGGAATACAGTGCTTAGCCTTGATACAGTTGGGAGGGGCTTGGTCCTGCCTCAACTCAGTTTGCCAGACTTTGTTGACTGGCATACCAGTCAACATGGGAGACCTTACCCTCTCTGAGGAGTGGATGGAGTGGGGTAGGGAGGAGATT